>NC_142807.1:50799055-50820243 GCF_049724085.1 Artemia sp. Qi Xiang Cuo
GATTAAGTCATCCTCAAAGACATATTAATTAGATTTTCAACTATGTTGAACAAAATAGCTATATCAAAATTTTGATTGGGAGACTTCGGGAAAAAAATGACCCTGGGAGGGGGCCCAGTTGCCCTCCAATTTTTTCGGTCACTTAAAAAGGGAACTAGAACTTTGAATTTCCGTTCGAATGAGCCCTCTCATGATATTCTAGGACTACTAGATCGATACGATCAACCCGGGGAAATAAAAAAAAAAAAAAAAAAAAAAAAAAAAAAAAAAAAAAAAAGGCATCCTTGATCTGTCTTCTGGCAAAAAATGCAAAATTCCACATTTTTACAGATAGGAGCTTGAAACTTCTACAGTGGGGTTCTCTGATCCGCTGAATCTGATGGTGTGATTTTCATTAAGGTTCTATGACTTTTAGGGGTTGTTTCTCCTTTTTTCGAAAATAAGGCAAATTTTTTCCGGCACGTAACTTTTGATGGGTAAGACTAACCTTGATGAACCTCATTTATTTAAAACCAGCATAAAAATCTGATTCGTTTGATGTATCTGTTTGTATTAAAATTCCGTTTTAGAGTTTCGGTTACCACTGAGCCGGGTCGCTCTTTACTTACAGTTCGTTATCACGGACTGTTTGATCAAACGTGCATGTCCACGGTTCAACCTCCGATTCTTTGGATTAGTAAGTCAAATCCTTTGGATGAAAAGAAGCAAGGATAAGAATAATACTAACACCACTACTATCAACTTACTATTATCAACAGAGCTACGTTTCTTCTCGTCCATCCCAATAATACTTATTGTAAAAACGGTACTTGTTTGTTATCCGGACCACACTCAAGAAGTGAAGTTACGATAATCATAATAGAATATATAAAAATATGAATAAAGTATCATACCTTAGAAACAAAATTATGGGAACAACAACAGAGAATTATGGAAAGCAGACCGCCCGAAACATATTATATTAAGTACCTAAATAGCTCCATATATTAAATATTTAATTGAAATATAGCTGTATAGTTGTTTATCTCACTGAGACTAACCTTATTATCTCCGAATGCAGAGAAAAACCAGTTTTACTCATATCAAGAACGTGAGTGTAGTCGGAATAACGGTAAATTTTTTGCAGTTCATATAATTGACTTACAAATAAAGTAAACATACTACTCGATGCCTTTTTTTATGCTCTTTACACATAATAATCATTTTTGTCGGAAATGAAATTTACTCCCACCCCTACATATACCAATTCAGGGTTTATACTTTCAAATTAGGGGGGGGGGGGAGGTAAGGGAATAACTAACGGTAAATATCTACCAAATCATATTATTGACTTACTCATAAAGTGAATATGGCACTCGATGCCTTTTTTTTATGCTGATTACGAATATAATAATCATTTCTATCGTAAATGAATGTCAGCCCCCCCCCCTATATATGCCAATTCAGGTTATATTTTTCTAGATTAGGGGGGGGGGTAAAGTTGAAAAGTACTGTCCAGTTCCATTAGAAATTAATTTTGCCCCCCCTCCTAACGTGGTACAAAATAACCTGAGTGGTCAGATATAGGGGGGGGGGCTGAAATTAATTTCTAATTTGTATGATCACTATGTTTGTAACAAGCATAAAAAAGACATTGAATGGTGTATACACTTTATGTATAATTCCCTAATATGATTTGGTAGAAATTTACCAAACTAACAATTACCATAAAATTTTACACTTTGACCACTGAAGGTCCTTATTCAGGCTCGTACACTTTAATGGATTTCAGGACGTACGACTTATTAAAAAAAAAAAAAATAATAGGTGAGTTAGTTAAAAACATAAGATATTTTAAATACCAGTCAACAACTTAAAAGAACTGAAAGGGGACACAGTCCCCTCCCCCTCTTTATCCTTGTCTGTCTCTAAGCGTTTCTCAAATAAGTATCCAAGTAACCAGACATATCCAAATTAGCTTAAAGAGGCTTTACTACTAACATTATTACCTACCTTTGGCACAAAAGTTTCTACTGCAATAAGGGCTTCAATCCAGGGAGCGTCTTTATCAAGCAAGTAACTTTGAAACGAATTTAACGGCCTCACATCATCAGTCCGAGTTGTTAAATTATATTGCAACGTTGACGGATAGCAAAGTCTTCTGCTCTTTACATAGTTGACAAGGCACTCATCATCCATATTAACTTTTTCTGCCACCATTTTCTCAAAAGATAAACACATAGTTATGTCCTGTGTTCTCTGAACTTTTAACAAACAAATAAACAAAATACCGCATGTAATAATAAGATATAAGGTCTTTACGTTCTTGGATATACTAAATTGTTTCAAACTTTTCATTGTTTGTATAAAATCCTGTGACACTTCACTACATAAAATTGCACAAAATCAAAAATAGCTTTGTCTATGCAGCAAAGTATAAACACATACAATACAAAGTACTGACAAAACTCTCCAAAAGTGACCCCGCGTACCTCAGCGCCTCTAGACGCAAAATGCTGTACTACTTAATTGCTCCGAGACAATAAATTTTGCTAGAGCGTGATTCATGCGTCGAATGACCGGGTAATTGTCGAATATTAGCCGGTTGAAATTAAAGAATAAATCGTGCGATATGGACATACAGAAAAAGTATTGTGCTTAAAAAACAGATTATTATTAAGCGTTGCCGGCTAGCAACCAGAATGGGCGTTCGATGCTTTTTCGAAGGGTGCGATATTAATCGAAAAAATGCAAAAGAAAAAGGAGTCAAATTACTTGCTGTGCCAAATAACAGGTAGGCTATGAAATGTTTTTTTTTCAAACTTCAGAAAATTTCTATTCTAGTACCATAATGAGATAGCTAAGAAATGAACATACCATGATCTACTTAGAATTCAATGTTGTAGGCTATCAAAATATAAATTTAGAAAGTTCCAGAATGGCGGGATTCCTTTCATCCCCTAGATTCTATAAAACAAACTTTTCGAGGAGACGGAGAGATTCGGAATAGGGCCCCAGGGCGAAGACCCGAACCTGGAGTGAGCAAACGAACCCCGAACTAGCAAATACTGACCTAGTCTAGGCTATAGGTTATAGGCTAATGAGAAATCCGGAAATGGGACGTAGTTATATACGTTTTATTGGGTTAATTCAAGGCTGTAGCCTAATCAGTGAGAAATAGTGAGCAAACAAAAAAGATTAAGGGAAAGATTTTACAATTTACACTCATTATAAAGACGATGAATGACCGGAAAATCGCAGCTATATTATAGCTCAATTTCAAATACTTTGGCTACTTACCCCCAAACTTATGGTCAATATATTGGAAGGTGCACCTTTTAATGGTAAACTCCAATGTTTTGAAGTTTCAAAGCACAAAAAAAAGTTATGCAGAAAAGACTAGCACGTTTTAAGCCTTTCGAAATCCAAGTTTCGTCTTAGACAATATATTTTTTTCTTTATTGTTTCATTTTATTGTTACTTTATTGTTTCAGTTTTTACTTGAGTAAAGGTTTGTTACATCCGAAGGCCGCAGGAACGGCAAAGGTTGTAAATTTCTTTGATAAGCTGTTCGACTGCGTTAATTCTCTTGGATTTTTAGAAAAAAAATGTATAGACGCCCAATTTGTAGGGAAAACGCATCATTCCAATTTTTGAGGTCGGCCAGTTCATTTTTAGGCGATTTAAAATTTGTTAATAGTGTGGGGAAAGATGTAGGGAAAACAATCTATTGCAGAGGGATGGCAGCTGACTATTTCTGCCATCCTCGGTCTATCAGAAGATTTGATGAAGCATGGGTTTAAATATGTTTGTACGAGGAGACTTAACCAGGATAGTCTAGAGCATTTCTACGACTTACTACGACGCTCTGGGGGTTTAAACGATAAACCTACTACGTCGCAATTCTCCTGCCCTTTACAAGCAAGCAACGTTTAGAAGCTTTTTGGTTTCTTCAAATTCGACGGGGAATTGTGAAGCACTTTCTTTCCATCAATCTCTTTTATCCGAAGTTTTTTCATCAGTTAACCCTCATGCAAAAAGAATTGTGCAAGCCGGACGTGATAGCAGCGACATTCATGAGCCTCACGAGTTTGATTTTAATGAGAATGTTGAGGTTTTCACCTTAACAGAGGAATCAAATTTTGCATACGCAGTGGGGTATTCTGCAAAAAAGATTCTGGAAAAGCATTCGTGTAATAAGTGTAGAACTGGGCTGTTTGAATCAGGTATTTCTCTTTTTGATTCAGTGTTTGATCTCATGCGGATGAAAGTTTATGAAGAAGCCAATTCAGAATTCTCAAACCTTTTTGTTCCTGCAATCTCCTTGATTGAGCATTGCAAAAAACTAGAGTACATCATCCAGACTGAAATGACGCACTGCTGGAACGAGGGAATCGTACGGCGAGCATGGGAAAGAGCGTCCCAACTGTTAATCCCAATTTCGTGTGACCTATTTCCTCGCGAGTGTTTTGTACAGTACTTTTTTGAATGCGTATCTTTTACATCACTAAATTTGAAAACCAGAAGATGGAAAGAAGTGCTCTATGCGGAAAAAATAAAAGCAGCTAAGTAAAAAGCATTTACTTTTAAATATTTTTTTTATTCCGTGACTAACCATATTTATTTGTTCTTATATTGATTGAATTTTCTAAAATCGTTTGTGGATTATTCTAAAATGAATTTTTCTAAAGCAATGGTAATTCTAGCGATTCTCGATTCTCTTAAACTATTTTACAGAAATGAAAAATATTTTATGTAATGATTGACAATTATGATTTTGGAATGGAAAATTAGTCAGCGAATTAATAAGTTGGGATTATTTATTTTCTTGTTTCTTTTATTCTGTTGCAATTAAAAAAAAAAGAAAAATTGGAAGAACTATTAATACAGCGGTCATGTACCATTAAACCACATCTGCAAATCCACTTCTGATCAAGATTATCATTATCCTAACTGTTCTTGAAACTCATTCCAACGTTTTGGGGTAGTATTTTTAACAAGAAACTCATATGTTTTTTTTTATCAATAAATAGTAATTTCCCCTCTTTTTTTTTTTTGCTTTTTAGCTTTTTCTTTGATCCACAAGTAGCGATGATTTTACACGAGAAAATCCGTTAACGCTTCGAAGGAGAAGTGAAAGAACTCTAGAGAATAGCATACTGATTTTCAAACGAAATTGTTTTACAACAAACTACATCGTTTTCATTTTTCTTTCCATTATATAATAAAGCACACTTTTATTCGTCTGTTTCGTATTACTCGTATATAAGACTAATCTGGTTTCAAATAAGCTCTGAAAAAGCGAGCTAAATTTGTGCGAAACGCAAAAAAAAAGTCTGAATCAGTTGACGAGTGCTCCAACCACTCAGTGCTCCATACTATAATTAATTTTGCAGCACACAACAATAAAAATACATGTAAAAGCTGCTCATGAAACAAAGCATCCCATATGTGTGTGCTTTTTTTTTTTTGCTTTCCTTCCGAAGAATATAGTGGGCCTATATCAGCAAATCCCGGCCTCCAATCAAGGAGCTTAGGGGACAAACAAGAAATAAATTTCGTACTGTTCTGAACCAAATTAAATAAAAGTAGATTCTATCAAATACCATTAATACAATTTACGTGGCTAATTTCTTTAATTCAGATGCCATGCAATGACAGGAGAAATAAATACTATCGAAATAAATTATCCAATTTTCAAGTTTTGACGTCAATAACATTGAGAAAAAGGGATATATAAGAGGAGGATGAAAACAATTATAATAATCAAAGCAATTTTTCATTCGATCTACAAGTATTTAGGCGTAGCACACTCAAATCGTAAATATAGGCGTTATAAATGGGTGTCGGTAAATATCACATAAAATCTAATAGGGTAGGGTGAAACTATTTCAAAATAGAAGGCAATAATTTAAATATGCTCCGCAATAAAGCACCTTCATTTTTTCATTGTCCTAATTCTAATCACAAGCTTTATATCAGGATCCGTCTCTTTAATTCAGAACACATCTGATCAAAGCATATTCACCTACGGAACCGGTTCCGTAGGTGACTATCAAACTATGGAACAAGTATAACGCTCTACGCAACTTGAAAAATTTAGGCACCAGGTTCGCATCGTCTCCGGAGACGCGGACAAAGGGTCACTTTTTTTGTGTGGAGAGGATAGGTTTTGTCAGTACTTGTTGTATGTGTTTATACTTTGCTATGCAGGGTACTTTACAATAAAGATACATCACTGACCTTTCAAAATAAAAGCATAAGACTTCTTCAGTAACACGTAATTTTCTATGACAGGGCAGCAACATAGACCTAGACTGACAACTTTTATATACTATAGGCCTATTTACTTAACGTTGAACAGCGACATTCGTAAACCTGTTTTAAAAGTTGCTATAGTCATTTGAGCTTTGTGTTGAGACCGACCCATAATTCTTGCTTTTGCTTAATTTATATCAGTTGTACCATAATGAAGGTTGTAAAATTTTGAGGTAGCCTACTTTTGCGTTATACCCACTCTTTTATTTACTGCTAGTTTGGTTAATGCTAATGAAATAAAATAAAGTAGGATGAATATAGAATAGCTCAGAAACAAATTTGGGCTGTATATTTGCACATTAGGGGGTGGAGGCAAAGCATAGCATGTATTAAATAGGTAACCTAGGTTAGGTTACATCCCCCCCCCAAAAAAAAACATCACTAAATATCGTATACGCAATTAAAACCACGCTATACATCTACAGCAGTGTGTTGAATCATGCCGTAAAAACGGGTTTCTTCAACGCGTCTTGAGTTTGAGATTATAAAAGAGTGGGTATGACACAATTGTACCAATTTTGGTTATATAATCGTAGATAAATTTAATAAAAAACAAGAGTTTTTCTTATGGAAGTGAAGAACGAAGTTGAAACTTCAAACGAACAAAAACTATTGCTTCGCATATTACGAAAGATATATTTACAAAACTTACTTAGAGAAGCGTACTCGTGATATTTTCTTGATCTGCAAAAATTCTTAAAAACCAGTGCTTTGCTCAAAACACAAAACCGTACCCAAAAAAACAGGATGTTCTCTTAGGAGCAGAGAAATCCATAAGTAGCCCACAGAAAAAGAAAGATAGAAAAAAAACATGCTAATTCATAAGGGAAGCAAGCAAGCTAAGTTTCAGTAAAGTGCTAGTTTGTATAACTCGAAAATAATAATGTTAGCTTCTTTTTTTCACTTGTGCACAATAAACTTAGAAAAATATCTTTTTTTCTAACTTAGGTACTGAAAATAAAGAAATCATCATTTTTTTTGCTAAAATTATATTTCTTTGTTAACCGGGTCGCTTCTTGCTTACACTCCGTTACCACGAAATGTTTCACACAATGTTACTGGTTTATTTTATGTGTGTATTATCAGATATAGGTTTTACTTCTTTCATCCATTTAGCTTCCCTATAAATCGCATGTGTGTGAGTGTAACTCAATCCCCGTTGAACTCGACCCATTTAAATGAATCCTCGTTCAATTGAACCCTTTTTCTACTCAACACCTGTTTTACTCAATCCCCGTGCAATTCAACCGTCATTTAAGTCAAATTTATTTAACTTAACCACCATTTGACTAAACCCCCTTAACTCAACCCTCATGTAACTCAAGCCTCGTTTAAATCAATCCCTGTTTGACTCAAACTAAACCCCGTTTAACTTAACTACCATCAAAGTCAACCCAAATCAACTCAACCCCCCATGGAACTCAGCTCTGATTCAACTAAATCCCCGCGCAATTCAAACGTTATTCAACTAAACTCCATTTAACTCAACCTCCATACAACTTGATTCTGGTTTAACTAAATCGTGGCTTACCTCAACGTTCATGTAAGTCAACCTTCATGTAACTCAACCCCCACTTAAATCAGCCCCTGTTTGACTGAACTTGACCCAATTCAATTCATTTATTTAATACTATAAAACCTAACTCAACACCCGTTTAAGTAAACCTAATACAACTCAGGCCCCATGTAATCCATTCCTCTAATAAACTTAATCCTCGTGCAATTCAACCGTCATTCAGCTCAACTCCATTTAACTCAATCCACGTAGAACTTGACTCCCGTTTAGCTAAACCCCCAGATTAATTCAACCTTCATGTAATTCAACCCTATTTTACCTCAACCCCATCTAAATCAATCCCTGTTTGACGCAGCTCAACCCCTGGCACCCATGAATAAGTTTGAGCTAGCGGTGATTAGAAGCTCAAAATTGGCTTCTCGCTTCGCCCGCAGTTTCCAACTTAAATTGCAATGCCCTAAATTTAAGGTGAGATCTGATGTTTTAATATTTTTACAGGGTTTAAGCTTTCAGGGATACCAAGGTTTTTAAGGCTTTTGTGGCAGACGTTTTTGCGGTAAATTTAACAAATTTTCAATTAATTCGCTAGCTGAAAGATATACATACTATTCGATTCGCCATCCAACGCTCTTTCCAAATATAGTAATTGCCAACGCGTAATTGCGTCCCAGCTCCCCTAACGACTAAATATAGCCTTAGAATATATAAATTAAATGAAAAATAAGTTTTTTCAACTGAAAGTAAGAAGCAACATTGAAAACTTAAAATGAACAGAAATAATTACGTATCTGAAGGGGGTTGCCCTCTCCTCAACACCTCATTCTTTACGCTGAAGTTTTTTAGTACTTTTAAAAAGGCTTCTTATTGTTCTAATTAAACGACCCTTGTGTTTCAGGTGTTATAATTAAAGAATTGGGACAAAATTTAAACTTTAGCGCAAAGAGCGAAGTGTTGAGGAGGGGGAAACCCGCTTCAGAAACGTAATAATTTCTGTTCGTTTTAAGGTTTAATGTTGTTCCTTACTTTCAGTTACAAACGATCGTTTCAGATCGTTCGGCGTTCAGTATGCTCCTTACTTCAGTATTTAATTTTTGATCTTTTTTTAAATAATATCAGTAAATGTGGTCCTTCCTCCACTGAGAAATCCCCCTACCCATAGAAATATCCTCTAGACAATTCAATCCCGATGAAAATTTACCCCGGACAATTATTCTTAACAACTCCACGCGTAAAATTGAGACGGAAAAGAGAAAGCAACACATATAAAAATAATTTTGTATAAGAATTCTGGCAAATTCCCCTAGTTTATAATTTTCCCTGACAAGTTCACTTCCTGGAAACCTCCCTCCCCGTAGAAAATTCCGCCACAAACCCCAAGCATAAAATTTGGGGTTGGAAAAACCCCAAGCAGAAACTTCCCAAGAACAAGTACTTTGCGTAAACAATTGGCAACTTTTATAACTTAGACATTTCCCCTCGAGCTTTGGGGAGGGGGGGTCATGGTATACCTAGAGGCATAGTTATTGGGCCTTTCAACTGTGATGAACAAAATGGCTATCTCAAAATTTTTGCCCTCCTAGTCGCCCTCCAATCTTTTTGGTCACTTAAAAAGGGCGCAGGAACTTTTAATTTCCGTTTGAATGAGTCCTCTCATGACATTCTATGACCACAGTAGTAATCTATCTATATATTTGACGACTACATGAATATACAGTGTATTTTCACGACTACAAGCCTGAGGCATGAATACGTGAATACTAAAAGCCTGATTACAGTTTCACGTGCACATTGCAAAAAGTGATCAAACCTTTTATATTATATACCTATAAAGTGAACAAACACGTTTTGGAACTATTGTTGAGATTATATAACGCAGCCAGATGGGTTTTTGAAGCACATTCATCATAGCACGTTTTATTTATTTATTTTTTAAATCGAAAACTAGAAATTGTCGAATTGCGTAATCAAAGAATGGTCTTATTCTAGAAATACCGGTTTACAGTTGGTTATAATCTTTTTTTTTTGCTTTATATATCGAGCAAATTGAACGCTTTTGGGTCGGATGACTAATAGAATTGTAATAAACCTAAAAATTCAAATCGCTCATTCTAAATGGGGAATAAAAGAATTATACTAATATTTAAATATACATCATTCCTCTACTATTTTAAGGCATAACTCTTTTTTTTCCTATCTAGCATTATGAGTTTCACACAGAATTATCTATCATTTTAAGTTTCACACAGAAAGGTGAACTTTCTGTGAATATGCGAGCTATGATAAGTTCCACAGGTCCATAACAGCTGTTTTGATTAGAAGGCTATTTTTTGTGAGATAACATCTCACTGCGCTTTTAGCAAACTTAATGAGACGATCATTGTATGTACGCGTGTGTATTTACTAAAGGGGGTAATTGTTGTAGATAAAAAAAGGAGGTGTTGAGGGAAGGGGCGCCCCCTATTAATATTCTGAATAAAATAATAGTTGAAATTGGATTTTTCATGTATCATATTTAAAAATGTGTTTTATGCGATTCCAATACACTTATATGCTATTCTGCTCTAAATGTTTCTAATGCACCTTACAGAAATATCACGTTTTTAAGAGTAAAATTGGACAATATCACTCCTTTAAATGGAAACATTAGGGTTAATGTATTTCGAATAGGCTTTGGGGTGGTGGGAGGGGGGTGCCCACCATCAATATTCTGAAAAAATTTCAAATGTAGCTAATAGTTGAAATTGTATTTTTTTTTGTACGTTGTATTTAGATATCTAGTGAATGACTAAAAATTGATTTTTATTTCCAGGACTCAGATATTCAGACGTCAAGTGAAAAATGACCAAAGCTCAATCATGAGACTTGCAGCACTGACATGAATTCGAGGAGAGAAAGCGTGATTCACTATTCACCACGAACACTTTGTAGCGAGCTAGCTGTAACTTCTATGGTAAGCATCATTTATCAGATAGCTTAGGGGGTTTAGTTGCACCGAGGGTTCAGTTGTATGGGGGTTCGGTTATACGAGGGTTCAATTATACGGGGTTCAGTTGCATAGAGGGTTCAGTTGAACTGGGGTTCGGTTATACGAGGAGCTCACTGGCACGGAGGTTCACTTGCACGCCGGTTCAAGTAAACGGGGTCTAGGTAAATGGGAGGGAGGTGCACGGGGGGTTGAGTCGCATGAGGGTTAAGTTCAAGAGGGCTCAGTTGCAAGAGGGTTCAGATGCACGATGGTTCAGTTGCTTGGGGTTCAGTTTCACGGGGATTCAGTTACAATGAATCCCACACAAAAATAATTTGGCACACACAAAAGCCAAATTAGGCCAGTGGCCTATGAGAAATCCTAAAATACCCAAGACAATGAACAAGTCCAAATGGGGCTTGTATTTAGTTAAAATGAAGCTAGGAGGGGGAAATTACGTTTTGAGTGAGGTTTAAAAATGCTACTCATTGAATTCCCCGGTAAAAATCTGACTTGAAATACTTCAGGATAAATAGGGTATTGCTTCTTTCTGAACTTTCTGGGGGTGGAGGCATGTATTTAGTTAAAATAATGCTAGTAGGGGGAATTCAGCTTTGAAGGATGTGTAAAAATGTTATTTATTTAATATACAGTAAACACCTGACTTGAAATGCTTCAGATCGTATATTTTTTGCTAGCTTCAAAGCAGATGACCAGGTATAAAGATACCCGGTAAAATAGCGTTCCCAACAATTTCTATTTTTAAATCAACAGATAGCAATTTTCTTCCGTGCCATATATAATTGAGAAGATCATTGTATATACGCGTGTGTATTTACTAAAGGGGTAATTATTGAAGAAAAAAAGAGGAGTTGGGGGAAGGGGTGCCCATCATTAATATCCTGAATAAATTTCAAATTTAGCTAATAATTGAAATTGTATTTTTTTTTCATACATCGTATTTAAATATCTAGTGAATAACTAAAAATTAATTTTTATTTCCAGCACTCAGATATTCAGGCGTCATGTGAAAAACGACCAAAGCTCAATCATGAGACTGGCAGCACTGATATGAATTTGAGGAAAGAAAGCGTGATTCACTATGCCCCACGAAAACTTTGTAGCGAGCTAGCAGTAACTTCTATGGTAAGCACCATTTACCAGATAGCTTAAGGGGTTCAGTTGCAACGGGGGTTCAGTTGTAGTGGGGTTCAGTTATACGAGGGTTCAATTATACGGGGGTTCAGTTGCATAGAGGGTTCAGTTGTACGGGGGTTTGGTTATACGGGGAGTTCCCTTATACGGAGGTTCACTTGCACGATGGTTCACTTACACGGGGTTTAGTTAAATGGGGTGGAGTTGCACGGGGGTGTTGAGTTGAATGAGGGTTCAGTTAAAGAGGGCTCAGTTGCATGAGGGTTCAGATGCACGGGAGTTCAGTTGCTTGGGGTTCAGTTACACGGGGATTCAGTTACAATGGAACCCACAAAAAAACAATGGGGCACATACAAAAGCCAAATTAGGCCAGTGGCCGAGAAATCGTAAAATACCCAAGACGATGAACAAGTCCCAATGGGGCAAGTATTTAGTTAAAATAATGCTAAGAGGGGAAATTAAGTTTTGAGGGGGGAGTAAAAATGGTACTTATTTAATACCCCGGTAAATATCTGACTTGAAATGCTTCAGGATAAATAGACTTTTGCTTCTTTCTGAACTAATCGCAGTTCCTTGACAAATATTTTTTTTATGTTACTTTATTGCTATTAGTTAAAACACTGCATTGTCTATGCCACATCAAACTACAAGGTATTCAATTTTTTTTTTCAGTGTAATTAAAAAAAAATTAACTTTTGTTCCTTTTTGGCTACTTTATATGAAGTGAGGGGGTGGGGGCAAGTATTTAGTTAAAATAAAGCAGGAGGGGGAAATTAAGTTTTGAGGGTGGTGTAAAAATGCTAATTATTTAA
Organism: Artemia sp. Qi Xiang Cuo; assembly: GCF_049724085.1. Lineage (NCBI taxonomy): Eukaryota > Metazoa > Arthropoda > Branchiopoda > Anostraca > Artemiidae > Artemia > Artemia sp. Qi Xiang Cuo. The sequence continues at coordinate 50,811,801 of NC_142807.1, forward strand.
TACCCCGGTAAACATCTGACTTGAAATGGATAAATAGGGTATTGCTTCTTTCTGAACTTTCTGGGGGTGGAGGCAAGTATTTAGTTAAAATAATGCTAGGGGGGGGGGAAATTAAGTTTTGAGGGTAAAAAAAATTTATATAGTTTTTAAACTTTATAAAAATAATGGATATTTCACACAGAAAATAAACCCTTTTTTAATGAATTAGCAGCGCCTTGAACATCAGGTCATTAAGAATCCATTTCTAGTGGACCTGAACCATTCATCGCACCACCAATGGAGTTTAGGGATGAGGCTACACTAGTTCTTGATAATATGGAGTGGCTTGGGGGTTTTCTAATTGAATGTTAGGGGGACATGACCAGCCTAGACGATGAAACTTGTGAAATAGACATGGTGGAGGACCCGGAATGGACAGATAGATTTAAAAGCATCAACATAATGAGTTTAAAAGCATCATTAGCACTAAAAATATTTTTTTTAATGAAAATTCGAGCGAGCTGTATTCGAAATACTTGCACATAGAGATGTTGGCAATTCGCCCACATTTATCAAATTATGAGGTTTTTTTAGATTGGGTTAATAGTGTTTAAACTAAATTAGATAAATATCATGAGAGGGGTAGTGGGTTAGGTGTTTTATCTATCGAGAGTGTAGGCGCCAACATCTTCAGATTTAAAAAGGATTTTAATTTACTATGTGGGCATCGGGATCGGGCTATAGCTTTACAATATCTTTCTGATTTGGAGAGATATAAGGGGGTGCGACAAATCAGTTTCGATACGATTCTACATTGTTTCAAGTATACATTTTTAATTGACGCCTATAGACCTCTGCGCGATAATGCCTCTAAAAAAAGTTGCATGAATTAGCAGTTAATGGTAGGGAGGGTTCAAAGTTCCCCGTAGTAGATTTTAATCGATTAAATTGTCAATTTCCCGTGACATTAAAAGGAATAGATATTTTTGAGCGGTCTAATGTAAATTTACAGATTGGTGTCACGGTGTTGAAATTTAAAAACGAATTTGAGGAGAGTCACCGTTCCGATAAGAAGGAGATATTATTTCCAGTGAGGACTTCTTCAATCAAATCAGTGGAACATTGGGTGTGGCTTTTATACACGCCACCCGCAGAGACTGATTCAATTGGAAATTCTAATCCAATTACTGATATTAGTAGGGTTTTAAGTGAGGGTAAAAAATGTGGAGGTGTTAGTTATTACTGTCCGACATGCCTCTCCCGATTTTGGACTGATTTAAAGTTGAAGCATCACACGAAACACTGTAAACGTCATGGATACTAGGCTCTGGGGACGGTAAGCGGAGATAGAGCGATCTTAGGTTTTAAGATTTTCAAAAACACGCTCCTGTAGAGCAATAAGATCGCTTTAGACTGCGAGGCCCGACTCGCAGACGTGTACAACTCGTCGAATCCAAATCATGTTAAAATACATGAAGCAAAAGGGGTCTCTTACGCTCATTCGCAACGAAATTCCAATAATACCATGCAAGTGCTGGATGTAGTTGAGATGTTGGGCGGCGAAGACTTCGTGCGCTCGTCATTGGTCGGTCTAATCAAAACAGAGAATGTTACGATTTTATGCCTTCTCTACACAAACTATACTCTGCTCCTACCACCAGATGACAGATTGGCCAGTAAAAATCGTAAAATATGATGGGTGTGCAAGGGGGAATTTGAAGATGGTGTTGGGAATGGGGGGAGGAAGAAGGTGATCGACCATGATCATTTTTGGCAGGCAATTACATCGGGGGGGAGTAACTTTAGAGAGGTAACACATCAGTCGTGCAATTTAAATATTAGACAGCAATATTTCGTACCTGTTTCTATACACAATTCCAATTATGACTTAAAGTTTATTTTACCGGCGTTGGCCCGCATTGCCAAGGGAGGAGTTGTAGATAACGCATAGATAGATGGTTCTTTTTCATATATATTATACCCAAATCATCGGAGAAGCTACTGCTGCGAAAATTCTTGTGGAAAACAGTTGACAAGGGTAACGCGTGCCTGAATAAAATCCGTTTTTAGACTCTTTCTGCTTCTTCCCCAAATCCTTAAGTCAATTGATTCAGGTACAGAAAAGTGACAATTTTGATAGCTTCCCGCTCCTTAAACAGCGCTTCCCCGATGATGAAATGTATGATTTATTAACGTGTAAGGGCATATATGCATTTGATTACTACAACTCTGCCTCGAGGCTAGATGAGGTGTCATTACCGCCCATTGAAGCTTTTTACAATTCTCTTACTGAGAGTGAGTGCACAACTAGCGACTATGAATTTGCTAAGAGGGTTTGGGCAAAGGGCGGATGTAAAAATGGGTGTGATTATTGTAAACTATACTTGGCCTGTGACGTACTCACTCTTCTGGACATTGGGTGCAAAAATACGGATAAAATCTATGAAGAATTTGGGTTGGATTTAGGTTATTATTTTTTCACTTCTCATCTGATTATGGACTTGATTCTTAAAATCAGCAAAGAAGAAATGGTCTGATCGCCGATTTGGATCAACATCTGTTTGTAGAGAGACAAATGAGGGGTGGGTAAGTTTTTTACGGGGACTGTATCATGAAAACTGATCCGACCGGATAGCACACCGATGAAAAGTCAGATGCAGTTTTTGGATATGAATACCCTTTATCCGTCGGCAATGTCTCACTACTGTTTGCCGTGTGGCAATTAAAAGTGGCCTAACAATCCATGTTCTTCGAATTTCCCCGACATTGCTAGCGTTGAGGAGAATGGGGCACAGGGATTGTTTTTTTTAATTGATGGTGAAATACCCATGGAAATCCATGACTTGGTAAAAGACTTTGTTTTTCCGTGCATAAATAGACCGGTGGGTAGCAATTCTCTGAGCCCCTACAATTTATCATTAGTGGATGGGAGTATGCACTGTGTACCTTCAAAACCAAAACTAATTGCCGACCTCAACCCAAAACAGAACATCGTTGTTCATCACGTGCTATTGAAATGGATGGTGTCCAATGGTTTCAAAGTCGCAGAAATTCATAGAGCCCTCCAATTTGATCAAAAGCCTTACATGAATACGTTTATTGACACCTTTGTCAGTAAGCGTTCACAAGCGTAAACGAAAGTTGAAAAAGAAGTCTATAAACTCATTTTGAACTCAGCTTTCGGTAAAATGTGCGAAAGCGTACGAAACAGAAGTCGATATGACATTGTAACCAATCCCCAAGATTGTGCTCGAAAAAGTGCGGATCCAAACTTCACATCGTTCACAATCAGAGACTCTGATATGGTGCTCCTACATCGCAAGAAAACAAACACTGTTTTAAATAAAAATATTGCAGGCGGGAGTGCAATAACTGAAATATCTAAAAAACTCATGTTGTCATTTTATTATAATGTATGCAAGGTACAGTGGCCGATTGAGGGACAAGTTCAAGTGTATTATGGGGACACTGATTCACTCCTGTTAAAAGTCAAAACTGAAAATCTATTGAATGATTTGGAAAATGGCGAGTACATTAGCTCACGAATGGACTACACCAATTGGGATGAATCCCGCTATCCAGGGCTAGTGAAACGCCAGGCCCAAAATCAATTGTTAATGTTAAAATCTGAAACGGGTAGCAATCTAATATCCAGTGGTGTTTTTCTTGGGCCGAAGGTGTACTGTGTGGAAATGCACAACAAGGATATCAAACAAGTTTGCAAGGGGGTACCTATACACATTGTAAAAATAATTTCGACATGAGTGTGTATAGAAACTGTGTGGAACGTAGTTTAGTCCCAAGACCGAAAGTCATGGCGATTCGCTCTTTACAATTTAAAAAATAAACAGTTAGAGTTGAGAAAAACGCCATGTCGGCCATATCTGACAAAGTCTATGTACTTGAGGATGGTGTAAAGGTACCAAATGGTCACTATTTAATCTCAGACCGCGTTGAATGTGTAGAGTACAGAAAACAAATTTTTCGGTCTACAAAAATTAACTTAAATTCTTTAAAAAAGTACAAATTGTGTGGGAGGGTTTTTTTTGGGTGATGGGTGTTTTTAAATTCTTTTTTCTCTTTTTTTTTATCACAAAAAATTTTCAATGTGTGTTTGTGTGTGTGTTTGTGCAAGGCAGAGCAATTTCCTCACAAATTCCACTATTTAATGCCCCCCTCTGGCCCGCCGCCAAGGGGTTTGCGGCACTTCCCGGCCCGTGGCCCTTCCCAGCCGCCGCAGTGGCCACCCTTGGCCCTCGGCCACCGCAGTGGCCGCCCCCGGGGGGACTCCATTGCAAATTTAAAATGTTGCAAATAAAAGTGTGATATTATTATTTTAAGTGTGTATATTCTAATAAATGTTGCATTTTCTTTTTATAAAGAAATTAAAAAAATTGAATTTATTAAAGTGTTTTTTTCTAGTGCTTATGTAAAATAAGTGTTGTATTTTTTATTATAAATAAATTTAAAAAAGGTGTATTTTTTCATATTTAATTTTTTTCATGTTCAATGTAGTATTTATAAAGTGCTACATAAATTACTTTTATGTATAATCTTCTCTTCTTCTATTTGACAGCAGGCGGGCTTTTCGGTGATACAATTTAGCCCTTTTCCTTTTGCTTCACTCTGTGGGCTACAGAGCTACTGGCTTGATTGGCTCATGATTATTAGATATTTTCAGATATATTTCAGTAGATCTTTCGACTCTAGGAGTTTAATTATGAGTTGATAGATATCGATTTCTATGCTCTGTGTGCAGGTATAGTTGGCTAGGATCTTGGCTGATAGTGAGATTTTGTGGTGTTTGAAGCATTTTAACAGTTTGCAAAGCAAGGTATGTTGTGCAGACATCAGTATATTACATTTAAATACGCAATGATCAATTGTTTCATTATTCATATTCCAATGCCTACAAAGAGGAGACAGGGGAATTGAACCACTTGAATTAGAAAACTCATACGAAAATGCAAGAAAATTTAGTCCATTTGTTCCAGAGCGAATTCTATGATAAATTTTAGAAAGTTACTTATTGGGAAAGGGGGAAAGGATAGGATTAATCTTATTAAAATTAATATCTGATAGTCTCCATCGGTAAATATCTATAATCGGGATTGGTCTCCCACTTGGCTGGTCAATATTTGTAGCATTTTTTGCTATTTCATCAACCTGATAATTACCACTTATGCCAGAGGGGCTAGGAATATACTAAAAATAAGTTTTTATGCAACTTGCAGCAGGATTATCTATAATACTGAGACAATGATAAGTGTCAATGTCCATCTTATGCTGAGGAGCTGAGGCCAGCAACTCAAGGCTGAATAAAGAGTCATAATATACAATAATATTATTTGAATTTGCAATCAAAGGTTGCTTTTCCTTAATGTGTTCTAATGCCATGAATAGGGCTTTTAACTCAGCAAACATTATAGATACATTATTATATAATCTCTCGCCAATTGCAATTTTCAGGTGAGGAAGGAAAGCACCACTTGCTACCTCCTCATTCATTTTGGACCCATCAACAAATATTTGGAAATGGTTTTTATAGGTAACTGTATTAAATTCAGCAAATTTTTTCTGGACAAAAGCAATGAGGGTTAATAAGTCCACTTTGAGAAATCTGTATTTATTATGGGACTTGACCAATTCCATGGAGGGGATTGGGGGAAATTGGGTGCAATAGAATTTTCTGGTACGGCGAACTTATTCTGAATGCTGGCATACTCATCTGCAATGCCTCTATACATGGCTGGATTTCTTAATCAATTATGTAGGGTGTGTGAGTTATTTGATTCAATTTTTGTAAGATGTTTTATCAAGAGAAAGCTACGTCTCTCTCTTATTGTTGTTAATCCACTCTCCATAAGCAGAAAGTTCGTGCTTGTGGGTTTCCTATGACCAAATATGAGGCGTATTATATCATTTTGTGTTGTTTCAATTTTTTGCATCTGGGTCTTTGCACATGCACCATAAACGATGAGCCCATAGTCAATATGAGGTATTATATGTGATTTATAAAACTGGAGTAAGGTTTTCTCCTTACAGCCCCAGGGTGTGGAAAGAAGTCTTTTCAGTATATTTGTTTTTCTATAACATTTTTTTATTGTGTTTGAAATGTGGAGGTGGAAATTAAGTTTTTGGTCAAGCATGAGACTTAGGTAATTAATATGATTATCTTCCGGAATAGTTGTTTTATTTAGAGTCAGTTGTTCATTATCGTGGTTTCGCTTTGGGTAAAATTTGATTACTATGGGCCTTGTAGGTGCTATAGGTAAATTTGAATGTTGAGAGAATTTTTCAAACTGGAAAAGTTACTTTTGCAGATTTGAATGTGCCATCTATAAGGTGTTGCCAGATGACCATAGCACCAGATCGTCAGCATATTGTAGATTCATGTTGGGTAGGTTCATGTCCCAGAGATATAGGGCAAACAGGAGGCAACTGAGGACTGCTCCCTGAGGTAGGCCTTTGGTTGTTGTCTTTTGGAGTGAAGAGGCTGAACCATCACAAACAATGAAACTTCGCACTTCTATGAAGGATTTTATAAAAAATACTAGCTTGGGGGGTAGTCCAAGGTTTGCAAGTTTGTTTAAAAGGATTTGGTGGTTCACATTGTCATATGCCCCTTCAAAATCTAGGAAAGCTGCAACTAGGCCATTATTTTTTGAGAATGATTCATTTATTGCATTTGTTAGCAAAATGAAAGCATGTGTTGAGGAGTGGTGTTTCCTGAATCCAGTTTGAGTGTGAGGCATCATATTATTTTTTTCAACAAACCAGAGGAGTCTGTGATAGATCATTTTCTCTATTATTTTTCCATCACAGGAGTAATCATTTTGGGCCTATAGGACTCAGGGTTCTCTTTGGGTTTATTTTTCTTTAGGATTGGTAGGAGGGACGAACATTTCCGTGTATTGGAGAAATTAGAAGATGCCCAAGCGTGATTATAACAATTTAGCAGTTCTTGTTTGCATGAAGGGGTGAGATTCTTTATCAATGTATGGTATGTATTGTCATAGCTGCCGCTAGTTTTGGTCCTAATCTGATGTATTGCATTATTCATTTCCTGGATTGAAAATAGACTACTTATATACTCGGATCCTGGACGCGGTAGGTAACTTGGGTTCATAGGAATTGGGGACATTTTGCTTCGATTATTTGATGTTAGCTTATCAACAAAAAGAGTTGCAAATAGCTTAGCTTTTTCATTATCATTGTCATAGAGGGTATTATTATGTATAAGCTCATACAGGAGTGGGTGGGGGGAAATCTTTTTCCCACAGATGTGGCTTATGACTTTATGTATAATTGGCTCCTGTGTTTCTCTGGAGAGATTATTTTTCCAAAATTATTCCAGTAATTATATTTAGCATCTATTATAGTCCTTTTTAGATTAGATTCTGCTTGTAATTTTTTTAAATATGTAGTAGGTGATTGTTTTCTTATGAATTCTTTCCTAGCTGCCTTTTTTATTCTCCATTTATTTTGGCACTCATTTGTCCACCATGCTTTAGGAATGAGTTTAGGGTAGGTTTTCTTAGGTGTTGTCCTGGGGATAGCATGATTAGCTTTATTTATAAGTAAAGATGTCAATACTTCAGCATGTGTGTCAACTGTTGTGTTTGAAATGTATGAATTTTTGGTGAAACTTGTGATTTCATCATTTAGCTTATTTTGGAATATAGACCAATCTGCTTTAGTGTTGATATATTTGGAGGTATGCGGTAGAGTTTCAGCAGGTTCATTTAGGGAGCACACTATAGCAAAGTGGTCAGTACATATACTATCAATTTTATTTATATAAATTTTATTCAAAATATTTAATGACACAATTTGTAGGTCAATTGTGGAGAATCTGCCACTTTTGGGATTGAAATAAGTATTCAGGTTTGGAGGGGTAGCAACAGCTAATTCATTATTATTTGAAGTCATATACTCAATCAATTTACCAGCTTACTAATTTTTTCCTTCAGTGTGAATAAGAAGGATCTACTAGTTTTTAGGCCATCTTCAACTTGGATTGTGTTGCCAGCCCTATCTGAGAGCCCTTCTTTTAACTCCTGAAGGGGTATTCCATTGCTGCAAAGGGGTATGGGATGGCCTTCATGTTACTATCTGGAGTGTTAGAGCTATTTTCTTATATGCAGGGCATAGTGATTTATTTGTAGATTTATGTGGGCCTTTGCAATTGATACATGTAGGCTGAGTGTTGTTGCAAGTTGTCAACTCTTTAGGATGGTATGCTTTACAATTACTACACTCTAGGTGAATTTCATTGCATTTGTTTGTTGGTCGTCCCAGTTTGAGACACTTCTGACACTGGATAGGCTTAGGTTTGTATTCCTTGTGTGGTTTGATTTGCCCAAATAGGAATAACTTTTCTGGGATACTAATTTTTTCCTTCAGTGTGAATAAGAAGAATCTACTAGTTTTTAAGCCATCTTCAACTTGGATTTGTAATGAA
>NC_142807.1:51179342-51281825 GCF_049724085.1 Artemia sp. Qi Xiang Cuo
AAGAAACATAGATTATGTATCAGTTTATAACACCTTTCAGAGCTTTTCTCTGTGGGCCATCAATGAGTGGGAAACAACACTTTTGATGAAAATAATTCAGAATCGAGGTGAAATGTTGACAGCAGAAGATCATCAAACTACCATAAAAATATATACTATTGCTATAGTGTTTGGCAACATTCATTTGATAGAATAAGGACTATTGAGCCTCAAATTAAATTTATCAGGGGATTGGATGTTGTGTTCAATTCAGTTGAACCAAATTCTTGGCTTATTATTGACAATTTAGCCGAATCAATAGAGCAATGGTCTGAGGAAATGATCAAATTGTTCACATTACGTTCCTATCGTGAAAAAATTTCCGTCACCATTGTTCTACATAATCTCTTTCATCAGGGTAAATGTATGCAAACTCTTGCATTGAACTGTACTCATTACATTGTGTACAAAGTTGTTCGTGACTCAAGTTCCCTCATAACATTAAACAAACAAATGTTTCTGGGTCAACCAAAATTCTTGTTGTCAGCTTACAATTAGGCCACAATCAAACCATATAGATACATTGTAACTGACCTTAATCCTAACACACCTGAAGAACTATGTGTTATTAGTAATATATTCGATAGTGAGATAGCAGTAAAGCTGCCGGTGAGTGATAGGAAAAGATATCAGTTGAAACTATGACGTTGAAGAAGTTACATCACAATAGACACTTGTTTTCTGTTTTGAGTAGCTCAAAGCCACGGCTTAGGATATTCATATTGAACAATATAGATCGAGAATTTATTAAACTCATTTCTGAGCTGAGTTTCAATTTAACTGCAGGCAATGTTCAACTACCAGATGCTATTAAGAAACAAACAAGACAACATCAATCCGTTTTTCCTGCACTGTCCAAGTAAAAGACCAGTCAAAAACAGAAAAGAAAACATTTAGTTCAGGCAGGGGAAGTTTTTTTCCCAGTTTTATTGCCAATTAGTGCCGGTCTTGTTAAATTTCTTTTTCTTTTTCCGTCTCAATCGTAACTGTATTGGAAAAGATATGGCAAAACCCTACAAATTGACCGCAATTGATGAAGCTCTATCTCCACTGCAAACTTTTGAGGGTAATCTCACAGATTTCCTTAATGATAATAGCATACCTGATGATCAGAAACTTTAAATTTTTCAAATGGAATTTTGTCGTATTGACAAGCAGAAACCATATCAAATTAAACCCATTAGTGTTGTGAATGTTGCAGATAAGATAAAAGAGGCAAATATTATACAATCATATGCATCAATACCACTACTGCCACTCGAAGACCACTTATCAAGAATATTAGATCTATTACCATTTTCCTATCGGGAACAGGGTAAAAGATTGTTAAACTACTTGAATGAAAGCTGTGATATTAAAATTGATGCTACAAATCATCAAATCACCCTAGGTAGCAACACTTACAATCTCATTGATCTAATAACTTATTTTGTCTCAAATCGCAAGAAAACTCTATTTATTAACACAAATCTTTTGAAATATTTACACACATCGAACTTTCCCAAAGCACTTGTGATCAACAGAAAAATTTTTAACAGATTTGACATCATTAAATAATGAAAAAGAGGAGAATTATGATTCTAAAAGAGATGATTTCAAGACCCTAATGCTAACAAGTAAACCTAAATCCAATTACAAAAGCAGCAGCAATGATTCAACTTTAGCCAGTAGAAAAAAGCATCTTTCCCCGACAACCGCCAACACCTCTGTTAGTATACAAAAGGGTAGCGGTGGACGAGGTGGTGGTGGTACACATTTACATGCAAAATGGATGAAACTCTGAAACGTATTTATGCAAATGTTGGTGAGATGGGGAGTCTTAGTGCTCCCATTACACTTGGTCAAGTCTCCAATGTTCAACAGAATGTAGCAAAAGAATATCTTCAAAATGAACCTAGCTACACACTTCATCGAAATCTTCGCACTAATGACTTCGCACTAATCAATATCGGAAAACTAAGGCATTCTACCCTCTGCAAATCATGCAAGCTGATCTTATGAATTTGGATGAATGGCAACGACAAAACAATAAACCATACAAGTGCATTCTATTTGCAATTAGTATTTTTAGTCGCTACTCCTATGCCATTCCACTGAAATCTACTCGTGGAGAGGAGATTGCAATTGCTCTAGAAACAATGCTTGATCGAGATTCCTATAAAAAAAATACAAACGGATCGAGGAAGTGAATTTGTCAATCCACATGTGAAGAAAATTCTACTAAAATATTATACACAGTTATATCATAGTCACAGTCCAATCAAGGCTAAATTGGCTGAACGATTTATTAGAATCATTCGTCTTCTCATTTCTAGATATTGTACACTCAAAAACACTGCTGTCTTTATAAATGATTTGGATAAAATTATGCAAGTTTATAATCAACGTCCTCATCGTTTCCTGTCCAATCTTAGTCCTTTTGAAGCTCATCACAATGATAAAAATACACTTGACATTTTGTCAAACAATATTCTTCTAACAATGAAAATGGAATAAAAAGCAAATTGATTGTGGGTGGTCGGGTTCGAATCAATCGGTCAAGTAATATTTTTGAAAAAGGGAATTACCGATGGTCTACTGAAGTTTTTAAAGTGTCAAAAGTTCTAGAGAATAGTCCCGTGACCTATCGACTAGAGATAACAAAGATGATGAGATTTTGGGGGGATTTTATGACTATGAATTGCAAAAGATAAAGGTAGTGGTATTTATCAAATTGAAAAAAGTATTAAAAACTCAAACGCAGGGTGGTAAGAAACAGTTGTTGGTTCGCTGGCTTGGGTACAGCTCTGAATTGGATACTTGGACTGGTGTCGAAGACTTATACAATGTCCCATGATTTCTATGTGACATTCATGTCCAATGTTTCCGATCCTCTCTATGATGATTTGAATAGAACAAGTGATTCTCGGACTAAACTGTTGCCTACCATTAAATTTCAAGGTAAATATGAATTTTCTCTCGTCGATTGTATTATCAAGAATACATATGATGTCCAAAGAAAGGAGATCTCATATGATATTAAAATACGACCGTTTGAATTTTGTGATGAAGGTACAATGGCAACTTTTGACTCTAATGATTACCCTATTGCTACCATACCTTACAAGGAATACAACAATATGTATGAGCTGTGTCGAGTTATCCAAAAAAAATTGCAAGTCGAAAAAAAGGTGGTTTCACTTTCAATTATTCGACGGAACAAAGGAGAATTTATATTACCAATCAATTTGAGAATGAAAGAATTTTCCTCAATGAGAATTTACGTGAGGTTCTCGGTTTTAAAAACTGTATTATTAAGACAGAAAATTTCCATGGCAGTGACCATGTTATCTATGCAGACTATGCACCCAGCTTCTCCTCGAAAAGTTGTATATTCATCTACAGTTCGTTTGTGTAATCTTCCAGAGTTGGTAATTCCAACGTCCCCCTTTTACGTGTTCTAGAAAGAAAAAGTACAGAAAATAATGTTCATCACTATAATATAAGACACCTCCAGTGTGTTTCTGTAAACACTTCATATTTGGAACTCTGTCAGTTAACACTAAGATCTTTTAGCTGTAACAAAGGGTTTATGTGTTACTACATGTCATTTTCGATCTGTCATTCAAGATGAATAGTAGAAGAATCTTATTTGTTTGTCCTGACATTAATTGTTATGCTGCTGCTCTGAGTCCTCATCAAAAAGGTCATGGATTGGACTACTACAAGGGGCATACTACAATGTCTGGCTATGGTCTTAGTAGTTGATTTGCTAGGCTATTTCGTTCTGCACTACCCCTTGCCATGAAATATATTGTACCAGCTGCAAAAAATTTTGCTGGCTCAACACTACAGGACTGGAGTTCGGGTAAAAATTTCAAGGACTTCTTAAGGAAAATCTTAGATCTTCAGCAAGAGCTGTTGACGAACAATTAAAATCTCAACAAAATGGGAAAGGCTTAAAAAGGATGCGTGGTAGTCATTCAATCATCAGTCTCCATCCAGGTGAGGAGCATAAGCCATCAACAACAACAATTTTGAAAAGAAAAAGTATCAAGAAAAAGAAAATGATTGTTAGATCAATACAATATTTTTTCTCATAAGATGACTTATCTCCCTCATAAAGAATCACAACCATCGATTACTTCATCATTAAATCTATTCAATGCCGAAAATGTTGATGTCAGTGTCAAACATGGTTACTATGAACAATTTCATCCTCAACAACCCTTGTTCGAAGATATATACTTTCAAATGTTTTCCAATGAAGACTATTTCATTGATTTGTCATCCACATTTATTGATTTAAATGTAGTGGCAAAGAAAAAGTCTGACAATCAAACTCCTAGTGCTTTTGATGGTCTATCCTATGAAAACTGTATTATACACAACTTGTTCAGACAAATTAATGTGTATATTAATGAAACATTGGTGAGCACTAGCAATAATTTGTCACACTATACAAGCTATATACAATTTATGTTGATGACACCAAAATCATACAAAGAATTGAGAGGTCAAGCAATTGGCTTTGAATATGGACTAAATGTCGACACTGATGGTGAGATGGTGACCAAGGAGTATCATTTTGTTGGTAATTTAAATCATGAAATATTTGATATTTCCCAATGGTTACCACCATACGTTAAGATTGACATAAAGTTACAACTTGCTCCAGGTAATTTCATTTTGAGAAAAACAATTGCTGGAGCACCTGATGCAACGATCAATTCTCACTTCAGCAGTACTTCATGTGCAAAAACATCATGTCGTGAGCTCTGTTGCATTGGCAGTGGAAAAACTGAGAGCCAACGGTAACAACATCAAACTGCTCGTTCCTCATACAGTTACCAATCAACATCACATTGCTACAGGTTCTCGTAGTTATACTGATTCGTCATTTATCAGTGGAGAAATCCCCTCAAAACTTGCATTGGCCATTGTGAAGAGTGCTAGTGCCATTGGGTCCTGGACCACATCCCCTCATGATTTTAATTTTTTTGGTTTGTCCAGTCTTATGTGCAAAGTGAATGGAGTTCCTCTGTACAATTTATCATTCGATAACAAATCCTAAAGAACTCTTTATGAATTGACAATACAATCACTGGATCATGATTCACACTAAGGTACCGTACTGTTCGCTGGTCGCCTCCGGGGAAGTGTCCAGTCCCCCCCCCCCCCCCCGAGTGGTGTTCTTAGCTCAGGATACATTTTTCACCAAAATATCAAAACACGCAAAGGAGGGGAAATTCTTTTTTGAGAAGTTCTTGTTATAATCCACTCCGTGCGCTGTGGGGGATTTTGGTCTCATTCTACTCTTTGGGGGGGGGGGGGGGGAATCCGGCCATCCTACGCGCTGTGGTGGAATTTGGCCTGTGTCAAATCATTCCTTGGATGGAACCTGAGCATCAGCTAGGTGATAAAAGCGGTCAAAAAACCTAAAAACCAGTCTTGCTCGAGATAATTTAAAGGTAGTAATAATAGGGAAATTATCGCTGAGTTTCTACAGCAACCCTCTAACGTCAGAGCACCCCTGTTTTTAGCGCTCCGCTAGCATGATTCGTGCCCTGGCAAAATTCCAGCCATTGATACATTGTTTTTCTGGAAGACCCCTGGATTTCCCGTAATGAGGTCTAATACGAATGACGCAAGCGTATGTCTCAAACAAGACTAAAAGGACCCCTTGGAGCTTCAGAATGGCACACACACATGCGTATTGCGTATTAACAGAGATGTATATCTCAAGAAAAGATAACTAATAGGAGCGTTTGGAAGATCATCTTGCGAAAAGGGTATATGTCCAAACCAATAAAAAGTATACTTATAGTCCAGAACGGAATGACGCTACGACACTGTTTTCACACAAGCATCAGCTCTCCAAATGACCACCCCCCCCCCTTTGAAAACAGAGAAGTGCCCTCTTTCTTTGCTAGTGTTTGATACTCTAAGCATTAGACCTTACAATGTTACACTATTACTCCCCTGTGACATAGCCCTGTCATCGCCCCATCTCCCCAAAAACACTTTTCAGACATTTCAAGTCATTCATTCGGGTTTTTTCGAGTAAGTCGGCCCACTGTACCACACTATAACTACTCTAAGACACCCTTCTGCCATCACCCCATCTCCCCACAAAAAATTTTTTCAGACATTTCTCGTTAAAATTTTTATTTCAAATCATTCATTCGGGTTTTCGCGAGCAATTCGTGCCATAGTACAGCACTATAACTGCGTTAAGACACCCCTCAGTCATCGCCTCATCTCCCCAAAAAATACTTTTCAAACTTTTTTTTTTACATTTTTTCAACTCATTCAGTCTGGTTTTTGCGAGTAATTCGTGCTACAGTACTACACTATAACTACTCTAAGACACCCTTCCGCCTTCATCCCATCTCCCCAAAAACACTTTTCAGACATTTCTTGTTAAAACTTTTATTTTCAAATCGTCCTTTCGGGTTTTTCGCAAGCAATTCATGCCACAGTATAGCACTATAACTACTCTAAGACACCCTTCTATCATTGCCTCATCTCCCCACAAACTACTTTTCAGACATTTCTCGTTAAAATTTTATTTTCAAGTCATTCATTCGGGTTTTCGCGAACAATTCTGCCCACAGATTCACAATATAACTACTCTAAGACACCCATTTGCCATCGCCACATCTCCCAAAAACACTTTTCAGACAATTCTCGTTAAAATTTTATTTTCAAGGCATTCAATTTGGTTTTCGTGAGCAATTCGGAACACAGTATCACAATATAACTGCTCTAAGATAGCCTTATGCCATCGTCACATCTCCAAAAAAACACTTTTCAGTCATTTTTTCGTTAAAGCTTTTATTTTCAGCTCATTCATTCGGGTTTTCGCAAGCAATTCACCCCACAATACCACACTATAAGTACTCTCTAGAATCCCTAAAACACCTTCCCTCATCATTGTACGCGTATTCTAATATTTGAAACACACACTCACACACACTAACACACACACACAAAAAAAATACACGCACACACAGACACACACACACAAACACACACACAAAACACACACACTAAAAAAACGCACAAACACACACACAAAACAACAAACACGCACACACACACAAACACACACGAACATAAAACACACAAACAAAACACAAAAACACACAAAACACAGACACACGCACACACACAAACACAACCACAAGCAAAAACACAAACCCACACACACATATGAAGAAAAAAACACACACAAACAAAAACACACATACACAATGAAAAACACACATGAACAAAAAAACACAGACACAAAACCACACAAACACATACACACACAGACAAAAAAAGCACCCCATGAGCGCTCATGATAACCTAAGTTAAATGAACCTAACTAAAACGTAGAGAAATTTAAACGTAGAGAAACCTAGCGTAAAGGTACCTTACTATAAAAATATTTCAAGTCTTACACTTCAATGAAAAAATCCCAAAGTGAACCGTTAAAGGTTAATAGAGTGTAGCCGTGACAATGTAAATCATAACATAACACTTTGAAAATACTCTAAGTCTCATATTTCAATGGAAAAATTGCAAAATGAACTTTGAAACACCAACAGAGTGTAGTAGTGATATGGTGAACTACTACAAGAGTATTCCAAGTCTCTTATTTCAAAGAAAAAGATACAAAATGAACTTTGAAACACCAACAGATTGTAGCAGCGATAATGTAAATCACAACATAATACTACAAAAACATTCCAAGTCTTACATTTAACTCCACGTATCTTGGTAGCTCAACATATCTTACCCTTTAAAGGCGAAGGTGTGTTGCGCGTGGTGTAACATGCGCTTGAAACGGGGTGTGCACCGTGACATCAGAGGGCATGCGCTAGAAACAGAGGCGAGGGGTTAGGAGCTTATTATTAAACTAGTGTATTATACGGACCACATTCCAAGTAGTTGAAACACTTGGAAATTTTGCCTAGAAACTGGGAAAAGGGTGTGTCACCTAATCTTTGAACTCTTGCCAAGGGCGGGAATGTCGCCTAGAAATAGGGATGCCGTGACGTCAGAGGGCATGTCACAGGAATTCTATGGGAAAGGGGAGGGCATGTCACAGAAACTGAGGAGGGCATGTCACAGAATCAATTATGACCCCACTACTTGCATGTTTATTTTATAGTTTTTTTTGCTTTTTTTAGGAGTGATTGTATCGAACCAATGGTCATAGATGATGGTGATAGGGTTCACTCAAACGGAAATTAAAAGCTCTGGCACCATCTTTTAGTGATGAAAAATATTGGAGGGCTACTAGCCCTCCTCCCGTGCATTTTCCCCCAAAGACATCCCATAAAGTTTTCAGATAGCTATTTGGTTCAGCATAGTTAAAAGATCCAATATTTTTGCCCTTGGGGAAGACAAGACCCATCACAGTCTCTGTGGAAAGGTTTCAAGTTATGTAATTTGACCATTGTTTACATATAGTATGGGTTATTGGGAAATGTATTGTTCTTGGGGAGATTTTCTAAGGAGAAAGTTTTCGTGGGACTTGAAACTTTCAGAGGGGTAATTTTACAAGGGGGGAGGGGGTCCTGGTATGATTTGACGATCAAAAATTTAATTTTAAAACAATGAATTTCAACTGAAAATAAGGAGTAACACTAAAACGAACAGAAATTATTCCGTATGTGAGGGGGGTTGCTCATTCTTCAATCCCTCGCTCCTTACGCTAAAGATTGAGTTTGTGCCCAAATTCTTTAAGAGCAGTTGATGAAACACAAGGGTCGTTTGAATGGAATAAGGAGCTTTTTTAAAGCACTAAAACACTTTGAGCGTAAAGAGCGAGGCGTTGAGGAGGGAGAAACCCTCCCCACGTACGGAATAATTTCTGTTCGTTTTACGTTTTAATATTGCTCCCTATTATTGATTGCAAAATTTGTTTTTACAGCCTACAAAAGAACACTTAAGACTTCTTAATCGACATTAAAAGCTAAGAAATCTATAAATGACTAGAAGAGCGTGTAGATAAAAGGGCTTGACAATATTATGAACCAATTTTGATTGCATTGATTAAGTTCTAAAGCAGCTAAAAAAGATATTGATGACAAATAACAAATGAAAAGGCTGAAACTCTATCACGAAATTACCTTTTTTACGTAATACCTTAAATTAGGTATCGTTTTTCCAGACTACGCTGCCTTTCTATGACAAACATATAAACGTTCAAATGGGGATATATTTAGACAGTGAAAACAGGTACAAAAGTGAAGATATTTCCATCACATATACAGCGATCGTCATCAGATGAAATTCTAAAGTATTAAAATTAAAACTAACATATTTATACAAAACAAAATAATTAACTTCCGGTTCGTTCACTAGATTTTTGTTTTAGAAAGGTCAATAACAGAGTTCATTCAAAGACTTAAGATATAAATTTTCTTTTTTAGTACTACCTAAATGTAAAATGAATTTCCAATGAAGGTGGCCAAGACTCCTCTGTCTTCTAATTGTAAAAGAAAGGTTGAATTTATTGTTGTATACTTGATTGGTCTCATCCCCATATATACGACGTATTTTCGAAGTAATACCTTAAATTAGGTATCGTTTTCCCAGACAACTCCGCCTTTCTGGGACGAACAAATGTATGATCAAATGGGAACAAGTCCATTTATTTAGACAGTGAAAAGAGGTACAAAAGCCTAGATATTTCGATCACATATACAACGACCAGACCAGTCAAGTATAAAAGCATAAATTCAACGTTTCTTTTCCAATTAGAACAAAAAGAAGGCTTTGTTACCTTCATTTGAAATTCATTATACATTTAGGCAGTTTTACAATTTATTTTACTATCCATTTCATACTTACTTGCTTTCATTTTCGACTCGTTCTGATTCTCCCTGTCATTCATGAGTGAAGCCTTCAATAGATTCGGGAATGCGCAGCTGTGTTGGCCTCGTGTGGCTTGGGGCTGCAGTGAAATGTTAATAGATGCATTGGTAATAGTAGTTTTCCTAGAACGTGAAACCCTTAAATAGATTGATCAGAACACTGGAATTTCTTTTTTATTTCTTAGATGTTAAAAATAAAACTACAAATTTTTTGTTCTATTAGGGCTTGAATATATGCTTTTTACATTCATAGCAGACTAATCTTTCATTTTAAGAAATCAGCTGTTGTAAGTTGTTAACCCGATTGTCTGAGTATTTGGGATATCCTAAGAAGAAAGATATCAATTAGTAAGTTGAGCCCCCAAACGACACTCTAAATTGACCATGTATATAGGAAATTTGCTTTCATTTTAGATGTGAATCCTGGCACTGGCTACGTCCTAAATGAAATCATAGGAGACCGCAACGAGAGTACAGAGGATCTTGTGGAGATACCATGCGTGCCAATATATACCGCTCTTCTTGCAGCTCAGATTTCTAGAATCTACTTATTTATATTAGATATAGAGGGTGTTGAATTCGATGTACTAAAAACAATACCGTTCGAAAAAGTTGATATTGCCGTTTTTATGATACAAATGTATGGTAAGCCTAAATTGGAAATTCGTAAAATCTACGATTTTTTTAATTCAAAGGGATATGTTTTTTATGGTAGGTTTGAAGGTGGCCTACATCCTGGGGATGAAATTTATATTAAAAGTCAATACTATACGGGTAAGGAAGATAAAGTGAAGAAAAAGAACTTGAACGCACGAGACACTTACAAGATCATTATAGGAAAGAAAGATGAGGAGATAAAGAAAGAAGAGCTGGAAAGTTTTGACCAAATTACAAACACTTCGAGTTGACATCTAGTATGACATTGAGTTGACATCGAGTTGAATCTAGTATCTGGTTCTGATGGTAGTGCTATACAGAAAATACGATTTCTTAAAGTTAACATTCGAGAATGTATTTCATGGTTTTCACAGTTTTTCATAATTTCTATCTTATAGAAATAAGAGACCATTGATGTTTGTTTGTGTAACATTCGTTAATATCTAGCCTGTACTGTTGCTAGTGTTTGGGAGTCTTATAAGAAATAATTTATTCGTTTAATTTAAAAGTGTTATTTACTTCAAATTACTAAACACCGTTTAGCTCGGAAAAAAATTTGCCATCGTTTTATTGCCAATTCAGCTTGGTTCATTTTATTATTGTATTCTTTTTCTGCTTATTTATTTTGCTTAAATTGAATAAGTTTTGGCTTGTTGTTCTGGCTTGAATGTGCTAAATTGAATGTGTTCTGACTTGAAATTGAAGCCAGAAATAAAGTTCTCAAACAGAAGAGAAAAGAACTATCAATAAATCAAGTCAGCTAGATGTTTCTGATCGGCTTTTTTATTATCAACTACATTTATAGCCAGAGCAGCCCTCAGTTTATGCGGAAATTGCCTTAATTTGCTGAACCCTTAATCCGAAGTTAAGACCGCTTTAATTCAAGATATTGAACCACTTTGGTCTGATTAGATTTTCTTCTTTTTCTTATAACACAGTTTTTCTTATATCAAAACCCCGCCTCTCGTGTATTATTAAAAAAACAAATTTTTTCAACAGAAAGTAAGGAGCAACATTAAAACCTAAAACAAACAGATATTATTACGTAAATGAGGGGAGTTGTTTCTCCTCAAAACCACTCTCTTAACGCTAAATGTGTTGAGTACTTTAAAAAACAGCTTCTCATTATTCATATTAAATGAACATAGTATTACCGAAAACTTTCTTAACAAAGTGGGGCAGATCACAAGCTTTACCGTAAAGCGCGAGGTGTTGAAGAGGAGGCAACCCCCTTCATATACGTAATAAATAATTTCTATTTGTTTTAACTATCAGTGTTGCTCCTTACTTTTAGTTGAAACAACAATTTATTTTTATTTTTTTAACAATGCACGAGAGGCAGGGATTTTGATATAAGAAAAACTGTGTTATAAGAAAAAGAATAAAATCTAATCAGACCAAAGTGGTTCAATATCTTGAAATAAGGCCAGGAAATTTGACTTCACCTCCACGAAAAAATCCCTCTTCCTCACGGATTTATTCTCTAGACCATTCAATCCTGGTGAAAATTTACCTCGGAATATTACCCTTGACATATCCACGCGCAAAATTTGGTAAAGAGAAAGCAAGACATAAAAAGAATTTCGCATGGTAATTCTGGCAAATTCCCCAGAGTAAAATTTCCCCTGAAAAACTCACCCCCTGAAAACTTCCCCCCCCCCCCATGGAAAATTGTCCTCCTGGAAAATCCCACCAGCAGAAAATTAACACCACCCCCTCCCACCCGAAAAATGTATGTATACTTCCCAATAACAAATACTACACGTAAACAATGGGCAAATTTTGTAACTTAAAGAGCTCTCCCCAGGGACTGTGGGGGTTCATAATATCTCCAAAGGCATAATTATTCGGCCTTTCTATCATGCTGAACAAAATGGCTATCTCAAAATTTTGATCAGACGAGTTTGAGAAAAAAGGTGAGTGCGAGGGGGCCCAGTTGCCCTCCAATTTCTGTTCACTTAAAAAGTACACACTAGAAAATTTAATTTCCGTTCGAATGAGACTTCTCCTGATATTCTAGGACTACTAGGTCGATAAGATCATCCCTGAAAAAAAAAATAAGAATAAACACGCATCCGTGATCTTTCTTCTCGAAAAAAAAAATACAAAATTCCATATTTTTGCAGATAGGAGCTTAGAACCTCTACAGTAGGGTTCTCTGATACACTGAATTTGATGGTGTAATTTTAAGTAAGATTCTATGACTTTTAAGGGCTATTTCTCCCTTTTTTCGAAAATCAGGGAAATTTTCTCAGGCTCGTAACCTTCGATTGATAAGAATAAATTTAATAAACTTATATATTTGAAATCAGCATAAAAACTGAACTCTTTTGATATGTATTTATTTTCATCAAAGTTCCGTTTTTTAGAATTTCGGTTACTATTGAGCCTGGTCGCTCCTTACTTACAGTTCGTTACCCCGAACTGTTTGATTTTACTGCTCCTGTCTTGTTTTTTTTTTTAATATTTAACGATTATAAATTTTTTCTTCGATCAAGGCTGCTTTTCAGCACGTTTCATTAGAAAACAAGATTTTGCCAAAGTGGGGTAATTAATAAGTCAAAGCCGAAGGTTTTTCGCAATTTCTATTTCTTATTTTAATGCTCTAAATATCTTTTTCAGTATTTTTTTAATGAATTCTCTAGTATTTTAATTTTTTAATTTTTAGTTATTTGTAAATTTAGCAATCTGTAACTCGAAAACAATAAGAGATAGAAAACTTGAAACTAATTTACGCTTTGGAAATTTTGAAACAGAACAGCAAGCTTCCAAATATTGCAAAAATTTTTTTAATTTTCCAGAAAATACCCTACTTCTCAATAGCCTACTAAAAAGCGCAAAAAACTAAAGGAAAATGATACTTTCTTAGCTCCAAAAACTTATTTCTAGGAATCAGTCTATGTTGTACACGAGTAAATCATAATCTTATTTATTTGATCACTGATTTTTTCTGTATCTTTTTTAGATTAGTTAAGAAAAAACTGTCAAAAGTGTGGAAGTTTTTCAAAGAAAAGTAAAGAATCATATTAAACTTAAGACCAGCCAGCAGAAATAAATTCCTGTTAATCCTATAAAATCAAGCTCAAAACGACCAGAAACTGCTATTAAAGTATAAATGAAACCTAAAACAAGCAGAAATTAAACAAGCAATCATAGGAAACATACGGTTAAAAGGTACTGATTTAAGTGAATAAATAAATCTTATAACTCGTAAAAATTACTGATGAAAAGGTACTGATTTAAGTGAATAAATACATCTTATAACTCGTAAAAATTGAATTGAATATTTAAGTAAAACTGAAAACGGATGTAACAATGTCTACACACAGGAGTTCGGCTACTGTCTCCCTCTTCTTCTCCTAATTATTTGAAAAATAACTAGGTTTTCGAAAGAGTTAAAGAGGCTGAGTCACAAGTTCGAACCTTAAAACGTACAGGGATTAGGAGGTACAGTTGGGAGGCTGCCACCTCCAAACCCCCCGCTTTTGCAGCCTCTTTTGTTAAGGTTTTTTTAAGTTCTGTAGCCTGCAATCAGTTGGTCGTACCAAGTTCATCACATTATAGCTTGTTATCGGTTAGGGTTAAAATCTCCTGTAAAAAATCCAGCAAACAGGTTCAGTACTGTTTCTAATCAAAGAGATGCAATAGGATGTTCTTACGGTAAAAAATTCAATCAGACTTCGTTTGTGTTGCAAAGCATTTCTTTGCAAGGGAAAAAGCGGGGATTGAGGGGGGCAGCAGACCCTCAAAATAAAAATCTTGACAAAAGAGGCTGCAAAAGCGGGGGGTTTAGGGGTGGCAGCCCCCCCCCCCCCAACTGTGCCTCCTAATCCCTGTACGTTTTAAGGTTCGAACTTGTGACTCAGCCTCTTTAACTCTTTAGAAAACGTAGTTTTTTCAAATAATTTCCGCACGTTTTTGTACAGTTTATTACTTATTATTGCTTGACTAACTGTTAGCTGATCGTGTCAGGAGTTAAAGTTGGGGGGGCTGCCGCCCCCCAAACCACCCGCTTTTGAAGATTCTTGTGTTGAGGCTTTTAATTCCTAAATACTCAAATCAAATACACAGTAAGATTTTCTTTTTTCAACTTTTCTTCGAGCATGCGGGTATACGGCATGTTATCAAAGCAGTGGAGACTTACCTGTAAGCTGAAGGCCGACTGTGATATTCTTCTGGAGACGCCTGTTCAGCCGAAGGATTTAATAGATTGGATTTAAAAAAGAAACTGAGTTTTTTTTTAAATTTTAAATTTAAAAGATACTACTTTAAATTCAATATATAAAAAAATCTACTCTGACGGGAATCAAACCCGGGTCTTCGGCATGACAGACAGGAACGGTGACCACTGTACTATCAGAGACTGTTGTTAAATTATTATTAGTCTCTGCAATCTATTTTCGACGCAAGCAAAGTAAGATTTACAAAGATTACAAAGTAAGATTTTCGTTTTTCGACAAAAAAACTTCTGGGAAAGAGCTGGAATTTTTGGAAGCTTGCTTTCGGTCATGTCAGGTTAAGAGGACTATTTTGATCTAATTTAATAATGAAATACTATGCTTTTAGGAATTTCAAAAATTAACATGGGGTCTTATAGGAAAACGAGGTTTTTCGTAAATGTAAATTCGGGGGATGATTATTTCGGTCTGAAAATATCAAAAGGCCCTAAAACGTCGAATTCCTGTTCGAATGAGTCCTCATTCACCTGAATCCGTTGCCAACTGTTGCCTGTAGGCGTGGCTGATAAAAAAAATAATTTGGTGAACATTAAGTGGCTATATTTTGTTTTCGAAAAACAGGGAAGGAGTGACCGGATTAAGGTGAAATTTTGAGAATAAGCTTCCAGGCCCTAGGAAAGCTTATCCTCTAAATTTCAGCCTGATCGGACAACATTAAATGGGGGCTGTGGTGGTAGGGTCGAAACTTTCGGCCCACTTTCCCCCATGAAGATAAAGTCGGAGGGGAGTGAAATTTTGTATGTTTCTTAGTTTGAGCTTAGGCTACAAAATGCGATCACCGCCGTCTCTCTGCAACCGCTAGGATCGGAAATCGCTTAATATTGTGGTAGGTCGCCTCTTTAAAGAGGCACAAGTGTGCCTCCTTGATCGTAAAAGCCCAAAGCAAATTGCGCAATTTGCGCCTTAATGAAAACTAAATGTGTTTTGAATAATGCTTGGAAAAAATTAATAAAAGTAAACTGATTATTTGATATATAATGATATTAATTGCTAAAAGCTCATCTATTCATGATTCTTTATCACTCTAATTTTTATTTTTCAATGTTTTAAATGTAAAAGAAAATATTTGTAATATATTTTCTTTTTCAGTAGAACGCAAATTACGTAGTAGGCCTCAGGCTTTTATGGTTGGGAAATGGGGAGGGGGGAAGTGGCCAAACTCCACTGTGATTTGCATTTGATTTGTGATTGGATGGATTTGCAGCCATTGTAAACAAACCTTCGGGTTTTTGTAGATGGCTGCTGTAAATTTGTTTGTATTTTTTTATGTTAAATAAATTAATTTGATTTGAAAAAAATTGATTCGAATTTCCTGTTTGTAGTGATTTCTCCTAAAAGAGGTTTGCGAACCGTTAGAGATTTGAACCAAAATAATTCAAACCGCATCATTTCAGTGCTAACCCTAAACCTTCCTTATACATCCAAACCATTTTTGTTTGCCAGTTAAATTCTATGACCAGCGTTGGGTCGGTTGAACCTTTAAAACATTAAGATCGGTCTAAAATAAACTACTGCAAAATAAATGGTTAGACTCGGTTCAGGGATCATAAAAGGTCTCAATTATAAACATTTATAACTAACAGAAGTGCCACGTTTGAAATTTAGAAGGAACAAATAAAAAGTAGAAGAACAAAAAACTTTGGTCATGATGTTTTAGTGATTCCAGAAACAAACTTTTCTTCAAAAGAACATTTTTTTGCTTTTCCTTCTTTTTTAATTTACACTTGAAATTAATCAAAAAATAAGGCATTCTATTGTCAATGATATGCGAAACAAATATATTATTTTTATTAGACCTTATTAAAAATATTGTTTTTCAAATTTGTTTTTGTTTTTATTTTAGCCGCAATTGTAACCTGTCAGTTATTTTAGAGGCAGCCAGTAAATCCTTCGGATTTACTGCAAAAATTCTCCGGGGCATAGCAACGCAATACATTACTATTCATGTGCCGAATAAAAAAGATTTTTTTTAGAAACATTACGCCGAATCGGCAATGAAAAATAAGATTTAAAACGTGTTGAATTGAAGAATTCAATGCCCAACAGCATAAAAAAAATACCTGAATAGTGTAAATGCGCTCTATGTGATAACACTAACGACAGCCGTAGTTTCAAAGCTGAAGTAAGTTCTGATTGACTGAAGGCAAAACTAATAGTGTACATACATTTTTGCCTTCCGGAAGAAATACCAAAGATCGGGAAAATTCAACTAATCAATACACTTTATGGGGTGTGGCGTAAAAACCCTGTTTGTGTGCACCTTGACTTGTTAATTTTTTCTAGATTTCCGACAGAGTTTTCTTGGAAACTCCAAATCTAGACACTATTTTAGGCGGGTGTAACAAGATGGATATTGGTTATGCCACTTTAATTCAGCAGCATTCATATCTGGAGGTTTAATAACAATACATCAAATGAATCAGTCCATTTTAAATCCTGTTTACCTATGCTGTACTTAGCATAGTTAGCATAGTTATAGCATAGTTAGCATAGTTAGCATAGTTAGATGAGAGAGATAACTCTCTCAATCTAACTGGCTGAGTTGCTTTCTGGTTTGCCCGTAAAACGAGAGTGAGCTGGGAAGAGGGGTTTTTATTTGTAAAGAGAAAAATATCTGCGAAGTGTGGAATTTCTATAATTCCACATTACTCGGCAAAATTTTATTTTACTTATTATGGACGGTATGATAGGTCTTCATTAATAAATGTGTGGCCAAGTTTAAACTACAATAAAATCATTGCCCATATGCAATATGTGACAGTTGAATATTGAACTTCTTTTCCCTGCGAGGAACCTTCCAAAGCAAGGTAGGAGTACTAGGAAAAAAGACATCCAGTAATACTGCTAAATAGGTATTTTACACATGTTATAAGTTTTTCAATAGGTTAAAAGAGGTTTCTTGGCTGATCAGCTGATCAGCTGATAAGCTGCTCCTTTCCTTCAACTTACAGGAGTCGTTGTCCGTGTCCGGGTTATCCAACCTTTTGCAGTTGTTCCCCCGAAAAGAATCCTCCCACGATGGTATCCTGTAGTACCATGCAATTGAGCCCATTTCTGGGAAAAGGTTCGTAACTGACGGGACATGTCCACGATCTGGTGGGACCAGACCGGTCTACATTAGAGGGGCCTTCCTCCTCCTTCACCTGTTAGTCGTCGGGCATCCTCACTCCAGTCGGAGGGTCCAGTTAGTGGACCCCCAGGGGCTAGGTCCCCCCCTAGTCGGCGGCTCCTATTCAATGGAGGTACCCTACATATATGTAGGGAGTTCTCCTTTCTGCCAACTTGGGACGCGCTAAGTGGCCTTGGGGAGGCCCTACTGAGAAAGAAACTCAATAGATTCTCAGAGTCACCATAGAATGGCGAAAAAAGAGACCCCAAAACGACTTCCAAGGACGGATGGGACTAAAGTCAAGTAAGTCATAAGTTTTTGTTAATCTAGTTGTAAATTGTAAATTTTGTTTTTCAAGCATTATTATTGATACGATTAATGTTGGCATTAAAACCTTTTTTTTAAACTATTAAAGCCATATAACCAAACCCTTTTTTTTTTTTTTTTTTTTTTTTTCTTTTTTTTGTCTAAACGCATCTGTTTGCACATTGGAAGTACAATAATTTTGGTTGACTTTTTTGTTTTTTTATATATTCAAGATAACTTGGATAGGTGTTCTTTTTATTTTTTTTTCAAACCAAACTGTACACACAGTCGGTTAGAAACTTGTTTTATGCTTAGAAATTTGTGTACAGATTAGGGCAGAAATCACAAAATCGTTGATCGTAAGTTACTGGTAGCCCACACGAAACTTTGTTTTAGCTCGTGGGGAATTTTCAAACACAGTGCTTGGGATGACTAATCTTTTTTGTGTTACTCATCTCGGACCTATAAAAAAAAACTAGTGATCCGCGCATCCAACATTCAGTCAGTATTTTTTCATTTAGAGTGAGGCTATCTTATTGATGTATTATTTGCAAAATGTCTGTTCAGGAATCAGACTGAAGAGTACTACCTACTTTTGTGGAATTTTTAAAGAAGGAGGGGAATCATTCCCTGAGCTAGTACATCCAGTTTGCCTGCGAGATTTTCTTTTTCAAACAGTTCGTGGTAACGAACTGGTAAGTAAGGAGCGATCCGGCTCAATGGTAACCGAAACTCTAGAAAACGGGTTTTTGATACCAATAGATACATCAAAAGTAGTATGCGTCGTCTTGATTCTATAGAAGCTATAGCAATTTCTATGTTATTCTATAGAAGCTCTTCACCTTATCAAAGAGATTCAGAGCTCCCTCACATGGCATTATACTATGTTCCATCTTGTGCTAGTTAGGACCTTGCATAATATGTTATGAAGGACAAGTTTTTCTGACATAATTTACGTAGACTAGATTTCTACTTCATGATATGCATGTCTTTTAGGGTA
Organism: Artemia sp. Qi Xiang Cuo; assembly: GCF_049724085.1. Taxonomy (NCBI): domain Eukaryota; kingdom Metazoa; phylum Arthropoda; class Branchiopoda; order Anostraca; family Artemiidae; genus Artemia; species Artemia sp. Qi Xiang Cuo. Next base: position 51,198,543 of record NC_142807.1, read on the forward strand.
AATCCGTGTCAGAAAACCGGCGCGTCTTGTTTAGCTGCCAATATATTCAATTATTAATTGGACACTATAATCAGAATTATTTGATTGACATTTAAAAAGGAGTAGTGAGATTTGCAAATTGGAGTGTAGGATTTGTCAATTTTGGAGGGAAAACGAAAAATACTCAGAATCGAAAATAAACGGGATCTGCCTCAAGGGGAATGCTCAGAGGTCCTTCATTCCCCCATTTCCAAAGGACTCTGTTGTTTTATTCAACTGGAAGAGTTCCAAATACGATAATTTTGAAAAGCAGACAGGTTTTTTTTGCTATTAAAAAATTGAACACTATAATCAGAATTATTTGATTGACATTTAAAAAGGGGTAATGAGATTTGCAAATTGGAGTGTAGGATTTGTGAATTTTGGAGGGAAAACGGAAAATACTCCGAATCGAAAATAAACGGGATCTGCCTCAAGGGGAATGCTCAGAGGTCCTTCATTCCCCCACTTCCAAAGGACTCTGTTGTTTTATTCAACTGACAGAGTTCCAAATACGAACATTTTGAAAAGCAGACAGGTTTTTTTTTGTTATTAAAAAAAAGGACACTATAATCAGAATTATTTGATTGACATTTAAAAAGGGGTAATGAGATTTGCAAATTGGAGTGTAGGATTTGTCAATTTTGGAGGGAAAACGAAAAATCGGGAGAGAATCGAAAATAAACGGATAGGAGTTCACGCTTAAAAGGTTCTATTAAGAGCTATTTTTATGGAAATAATTCATTTTTGAACCAAAACTACGCTTTTCTGACTGAAAATATACATTATAATCAGAGAATCGTGTATTGACGATATTTTCTATAATTTCGTCTGAAAAATAGGAGTTCACGCTTAAAAAGTTCTATTAACAGCTATTTTTATGGAAATGGTTCATTTTTGAACCAAAACCACGCTTTTCTGACTGAAGATACACATTTGAATCAGAAAAAGTGAAAATGTACACAATTGAAACAGAGAACTGTGTTTTGACCATATTTTCTAAAATTTAGTCAGAAAAATAGGAGTTCACACTTAAAAAGTTCTATTAATAGCTATTTTTTATGGAAATGGTTCATTTTTGAACAAAAACTACGCTTTTCTGACTGACGATATACATTATAATCAGAGAAATGTGTGGGACCATCAAGCACAGTGCTATGAGCTAGAATCCTATTGCTTATTTTCATTTTAAATGTTATTACAGATCCGAGTAAAACCATTATCAGTATACCTCATTCTTTCAATCTAACTTAACTTGTAGGAATAGGACTTCATTCAAACATGTAAATCAGTTTTATTCAATGTATAATAGTGTACAAAAAGAGTATTATTTTTCCTCATTCTCCCCCCCCCCATGACCAGGTGCTAAACTCTCCATCTCGCTCGCACTCAATTTTCTTCTTAATATACGGTAGAAATTAAGGCTACGCGATCTCCATATTTCGTAATAACCATCATGTGTAATGTAGTGAGAATCGTCCAATCTAGGTTCCCAATCTAAAAAAATGAAAATTAAAAAGCTTAAAATATATGGAATTTGTATATGATGTAATGAACAAAAATTATTACTGACAAAACCCCTATGCCTTCCCAAGGCCAGTGTGGGAAGTTGGGGGTTAGGTGGGAGGATCTTTCCATGGAGGGGGCTCTGGATTTCCCAGCATTATTTAAAAAGCTTCCTATGCTAATTAAACAAAAGTTTTGGATATTTTTGTCAGTTTCTAATTTACACACTAATATCAATATTTGTAACGATTCTATTTGATCTTTCTCCAAGTTGATCAAATTGATCTCAAAAGGGTTCATGATAAAAAAAATACTAATCAGCATCTATAAATAAATAAAACCCAAACCGAAAAGAAATTACAATAAATAATCGAGTCAAACTCAAAACTAGCCTAAATTAACATAAGTTGGGGGCAAACCCCCTATGCCTTTCCAAGGTCAGTGTGGGGAGTTGGGGGGTTAGGTGGGAGGATCTTTCCATGGAGGGGGCTATGGATTTCCCAGCATTATTTAAAAAGCTTCCTATGCTAATTAAACAAAAGTTTTGGATATTTTTGTCAGTTTATAGTTTACACACTAATATCAATATTTGTAACGATTCTATTTGAACTTTCTCCAAGTTGATCAAATTGATCTCAAAGGGATTCATGATAAAAAAAAATACTAATCAGCATCTATAAATAAATGAAACCCAAACCGAAAAGAAATTGGAATAAATAATCGAGTCAAACTCAAAACAAGCAGAAATTAACATAAGTTGGGTGCAAAACCCCTATGCCTTCCCAAGGCCAATGTGGGGGGTTAGGTGGGAGGATCTTTCCATTGAGGGGGCTCTGGATTTCCCAGCATTATTTAAAAAGCTTCCTTTGCTAATTAAACAAAAGTTTTGGATATTTTGTCAGTTTGTAGTTTACACACTAATATCAATATTTGTAACGATTCTATTTGAATTTTCTCCAAGTTGGTCAAGTTGATCTCAAAAGGGTTCGTGATAAAAAAATACTAATCAGCATTTATAAATAAATGAAACCCAAACCGAAAAGAAATTAGAATAAATAATCGAGTCAAACTCAAAACGAGCAGAAATTAACATAAGTTGGGTGCAAAACCCCTATGCCTTCCCAAGGCCAGTGTGGGGAGGTTGGGGGTTAGGTGGGAGGATCTTTCCATGGAAGGGCTCTGGATTTCCCAGCATTATTTAAAAAGCTTCCTATGCTAATTAAACAAAAGTTTTGGATATTTTTGTCAGTTTGTAGTTGAGTTTACTTAATAAAACTACCACTAATCAGCATCTATAAATAAATGAAACTCAAACCGAAAGGAAATTACAATAAATAATCGAGTCAAACTCAAAACGAGCAGAAATTAACATACGTTGGGGGCAAAACCCCAATGCCGTCCCACGGCCAGTGTGGGGGGTTGGGGGTTAGGTGGGAGGATCTTTCCATGGAGGGGGCTCTGGATTTAACAGCATTATTTAAAAAGCTGCTCACCAAGTTTAGCGAAATAAAATCGTCTATTTGCGTTCCACTTCATGCTCCAAATTGTAAGAAGGAACTGAACATGCATCATCCCATTTTTAAGGCATTTTATACATTATATCTTGGAAATTAAGCCTCTTCTTATCAGTATACATTACACCTTGGAAATTAAGCCTCTTCTTTTCATTATTCTGCAATTCAAACGCTTAATACCCCAAGCATATGCGAGTAAAATTTCGCTTTAAAGTGCTGGCGTATCTGATGAAATAATTTAAGTCGTATGATCAATTTAGTAAGGACACTCGATATCCTTAAAATGTCTGATTCAAGCTATTATACCTAAGGAAATTCATATATTTGGAATCAGTATACAAAGCCAAGGTATTTTTTTGGTGGGGTGGGGGCGATGATAGAGTGGATGTCTTAGACTAGTCATAGTGCTGTAACTCGATATCCTTAAAATGTCTGATTCAAACTATTAAACCTAAGGAAATTCGTATGTGTGTGTGCGTTTGTGTGTGTGTGTGTGTTTTTTTTTGTTCGGCATAGATGAAAGGTCCAATACCTCACTTAAACTAAGAGGTTACATTTTGACATTGTTTGACAATTTACTAAATTTTAAGGTTTTCTTTAGTTTCAAAATGTTTTTTGTCAGTCACCATCTTTAATCATTCACAAACAATTCTGAAGAAAACCAATTTCCACCGTTTATCGACATTAAATTGTTAAGAAGGCTATTATTTCATTTTTAATTTTCATCATCTTCAACTAGTTAATTTTTTTTGTTCGGCATAGATGAAAGGTCCAATACCTCAGTTAAACTAAGAGGTTACATTTTGACATCGTTTGAAAATTTACTAAATTTTAAGGTTTTCTTATGCAAGAGTCGGAACACAAACACACACAGACACACACACAAACATAGACACATGTTACCAAATTCCACATTATTGCACAGAAATACCAAAATCATAGGTTTTCCGTCTGGGTTTCATTTATTTATAGATGCTGATTATTATTTTTCTATTATTTCATTTTTAATTTTCTTCATCTTCATCTAGTTATTTTTTTTTTGTTCGGCATAGATGAAAGGTCCAATACCTCAGTTAAACTAAGAGGCTAAATATTGACATCGTTTGAAAATTTACTAAATTTTAAGGTTTTCTTATGCAAGAGTCGGAACACACACACAAACACACACACAGACACACACACAAACATACACACATGTTACCAAATTCCACATTATTGCAAAGAAATACCAAAATCATAGGTTAGGTTAGCCTATGTACGCGCGCGCACATAGGCAAGAAAACCTTAAAATTTAGTAAATTGCCAAACGATGTCAAAATGTAACCTCTTAGTTTAGATGAGGTATTGGACCTTTAATCTATGCCGAACAAAAAAAAATAACTAGTTGAAGATGATGAAAATTAAAAATGAAATAATAGCCTTCTCAACAATTTAATGTCGATAAACGGTGGAAATCGGTTTTCTTCAGTATTTTCTGTGAATGATTAAAGATGGTGACTGACAAAAAAACATTTTGAAACTAAAGTAAACCTGAAAGTTTAGTAAATTATCGAACAATATAAAAATGTAATCTCTTAATTTAACTTAGGTACTGCACCTTTCATCTATACCGAACAAAAAAACACACACACACACACAAACACACACACACACACATATGAATTTCCTTAGGTGTAATAGTTTGAATCAGACATTTTAAGGATATCGAGTTACAGCACTATCACTAGTCTGAGACATCCACTCTGTCATCGCCCCCACCCCCCAAAAAAAAATACTTGTCAGACATTTCTTGTTAAAACTTTATTTTCAACTAATTCATCTGGGTTTTCGAAAGCAATTCATGACAGAGTAAAGCACTATGACTAGTCTAAGACATCCACTCTATCATCGCCCCCACTCCCCCAAACAAAAAAAAATACCTTGGCTTTGTATACTGATTCCAAATAAATGAATTTCCTTAGGTTTAATAGTTTGAATCAGACATTTTAAGGATATCGAGTGTCCTTACTAAATTGATCATACGACTTAAATTATTTCATCAGATACGCCAGCACTTTAAATTGAAATTTGACTCGCATATGCTTGGGGTATTAAGCATTTGAATTGCAGAATAATGATAAGAAGAGGCATAATTTCCAAGGTGTAATGTATACTGATAAGAAGAGGCTTAATTTCCAAGATATAATGTATAAAATGCCTTAAAAATGGGATGATGCATGTTCAGTTCCTTCTTACAATTTGGAGCATGAAGTGGAACGCAAATAGACGATTTTATTTCGCTAAACTTGGTGAGCAGCTTTTTAAATAATGCTGGGAAATCCAGAGCCCCCTCCATGGAAAGATCCTCCCACCTAACCCCCAACCCCCCACACTGGCCTTGAGAAGGCAAAGGGGTTTTGCCCCCAACTTATGTTAATTTCTGCTCGTTTTGAGTTTGACTCGATTATTTATTGTAATATCTTTTCGGTTTGAGTTTTATTTATTTATATATGCTGATTAGTGGTAGTTTTTTTTAAGTAAACTCAACTACAAACTGACAAAAATATCCAAAAATTTTGTTTAATTAGCATAGGAAAATTTTTAAATAATGCTGGGAAATCCAGAGCCCCCTCCATGGAAAGATCCTCCCACCGAACCCCCCACCCCCCACACCGGCCTTGGGAAGGCATAAGGGTTTTGCACCCAACTTATGTTAATTTCTGCTCGTTTTGAGTTTGACTCGATTATTTATTCTAATTTCTTTTCGGTTTGGGTTTCATTTATTTATAAATGCTGATTAGTATTTTTTTTTATCACGAACACTTTTGAGATCAATTTGATCAACTTGGAGAAAGTTCAAATAGAATCGTTACAAATATTGATATTAGTGTGTAAACTACAAACTGACAAAAATATCCAAAACTTTTGTGTAATTAGCATAGGAACCTTTTTAAATAATGCTGGGAAATCCAGAGCCCCCTCTATGGAAAGATCCTCCCACCTTACCCCCAACCCCCCACACTGGCCTTTGGAAGGCATAGGGGTTTTGCACCCAACTTATGTTAATTTCTGCTCGTTTTGAGTTTGACTCGATTATTTATTCTAATTTCTTTTCGGTTTGGGTTTCATTTATTTATAGATGCTGATTAGTATTTTTTTATCATGAACCCTTTTGAGATCAATTTGATCAACTTGGAGAAAGTTCAAATAGAATCGTTACAAATATTGATATTAGTGTGTAAACTACAAACTGACAAAAATATCCAAAACTTTTGTTTAATTAGCATAGGAAGCTTTTTAAATAATGATGGGAAATCCAGAGCTCCCTCCATGGAAAGATTCTCCCACCTAACCCCCAACCCCCAAACTGTCCTTGGGAAGGCATAGGGGTTTTGCACCCAACTTATGTTAATTTCTGCTCGTTTTGATTTTGACTCGATTATTTATTCTAATTTCTTTTCGGTTTGGGTTTCATTTATTTATAGATGCTGATTAGTATTTTTTTTTATCATAAACCCTTTTGAGATCAATTTGATCAACTTGGAGAAAGTTCAAATAGAATCATTACAAATATTGATATTAGTGTGTAAATTACAAACTGACAAAAATATCCAAAACTTTTGTTTAATTAGCATAGGAGCCTTTTTAAATAATGCTGGGAAGTCCATAGCCCCCTCCATGGAAAGATCCTCCCACCTAACCCCCCAACTCCCTACCCTGACCTGGGAAGGCATAGGGGTTTTGCCCCCAACTTATGTTAATTTCTGCTCGTTTTGAGTTTGACTCGATTATTTATTGTAATTTCTTTTCGGTTTGGGTTTCATTTATTTATAGATGCTGATTAGTATTTTTTTATCATGAACCCTTTTGAGATCAATTTAATCAACTTGGAGAAAGTTCAAATATAATCGTTGCAAATATTGATATTAGTGCGTAAACTACAAACTGACAAAAAATATCCAAAACTTTTGTTTAATTAGCATAGGAAGCTTTTTAAATAATGCTGGGAAATCCAGAGCCCTCTCCATGGAAAGATCCTCCCACCTAACCCCCCAACTTCCCACACTGGCCTTGGGAAGGCATAGGGGTTTTGCCAGTAATAATTTTTGTTCATTACATCATATACAAATTCCATATATTTTAAGCTTTTTGATTTTCATTTTTTAAGATCGGGAACCTAGATTGGACCATTATCACTACATTACACATGATGGTTATTACGAAATATGGAGATCGCGTAGCCATAATTTCTACCGTATATTAAGAATAAAATTGAGCGCGAGCGAGATGGAGAGTTTAGCACCTGGTCATGGGGGGGGGGGGAGAATGAGGAAAAATAATACTCTTTTTGTACACTATTATGCATTGAATAAAACTGATTTACATGTTTCAATGAAGTCCTATTCCTACAAGTTAAGTTAGAATGAAAGAATGAGGGATACTGATAATGGTTTTACTTGGATCTGTAATAACGTTTAAAAAGAAAATGCTTAATAGAATTTTAGCTCATAGCACTGTGCTTGATGGTCCCACACATTTTTCTGATTATAATGTATATCTTCAATCATAAAAGCGTAGTTTTTTTTCAAAAATGAACCATTTCCATAAAAAATAGCTCTTAATAGAACCTTTTAAGTGTGAACTCCTATTTTTATGTCTAAATTTTATAAAATACGGTCAAAACACACTTCTCTGTTTCAATTGTGTACATTTTCACTTTTTCTGATTCAAATGTTTATCTTCAGTCAGAAAAGCGTGGTCTTGGTTCAAAAATGAACCATTTCCATAAAAATAGCTCTTAATAGAACTTTTTAAGCGTGAACTCCTATTTTTCAGACGAAATTATATAAAATATCGTCAATACATGATTCTCTGATTATAATGTATATTTTCAGTCAGAAAATCGTAGTTTTGGTTCAAAAATGAACCATTTCCATAAAAATAGCCCTTAATAGAACTTTTTAAGCGTGAACTCCTATTTTTCAGACGAAATTATAGAAAATATCGTCAATACACGATTCTCTGATTATAATGTATATTTTCAGTCAGAAAAGCGTAGTTTTGGTTCAAAAATGAACCATTTCCATAAAAATAGCTCTTAATAGAACTTTTTAAGCGTGAACTCCTATCCGTTTATTTTCGATTCTGAGTATTTTTCGTTTTCCCGCCAAAATTGACAAATCCTACACTCCAATTTGCAAATCTCATTATCCCTTTTTAAATGTCAATCAAATAATTCTGATTATAGTGTCCAATTTTTTAATAACAAAACAAAACCTGTGTGCTTTTCAAAATGTTCGTATTTGGAACTCTGTCAGTTGAATAAAACAACAGAGTCCTTTGGAAGTGGGGGAATGAAGGACCTCTGAGCATTCCCCTTGAGGCAGATCCCGTTTATTTTCAATTCTGAGTATTTTTCGTTTTCCCTCCAAAATTTACAAATCCGACACTCCAATTTGCAAATCTCATTACCTCTTTTTAAATGTCAATCAAATAATTCTGATTATAGTGTCCAATTTTTTAATAACAAAAAAAAAACCAGTCTGCTTTTCAAAATGTTCGTATTTGGAACTCTGTCAGTTGAATAAAACAACAGAGTCCTTTGGAAATGGGGGAATGAAGGACCTCTGAGCATTCCCCTTGAGGCAGATTCGGTTTATTTTCGATTCTGAGTATTTTTCGTTTTCCCTCCAAAATTGACAAATCCTACACTCCAAATTGCAAATCTCATTACCCCTTTTTAAATGTCAATCAAATAATTCTGATTATAGTGTCCAATTAATAATTGAATATATTGGCAGCTAAACAAGACGCGCCGGCTTTCTGACACGGATTTACCCTAAAAGATATGTATATCATGAACTAGAAATCTGGTCTACGTAAATTATGTCAGAAAAACTTGTCCTTCATAACATATTATGCAAGGTCCTAACTAGCACAAGATGGAACATAGTATAATGCCATGTGAGGGAGCTCTGAATCTCTTTGAAAAGGTGTAGAGCTTCTATAGAATAACATAGACATTGCTATAGCTTCTATAGAATCCAGACGACGCATACTACTATCAAAAGAATCAAATTTCAATGCTGATTTCAAATATATAACTTTCATCATTTTTAGTGCTACCCATCAAAAGTTACGCGCCTGAGAAAATTTGGCTGATTTTCAAAAAAAAGGGGAAAGACCCCCTAAAAGTTTTAGAACCTTAATGAAAATCACACCATCATATTCAACGTATCAAAGAACCCTACTGTAGAGGTTTCAAGCTTCTATCTGCATAAACGTGGAATTTTGCATTTTTTGCCAGAAGAAAGATCACGGATGCGTGTTTATTTAATTTTTTTTCAGGGGTGAACGTATCGACCCAGCGGTCCTAGAATATTGTGGGAGGGCTCATTGTAACGGAAATTAAAAGTTCTAGTGCCCTTTTTAAGTGACCAAAAAAATGGAGGGCAACTAGGCTCCCTCCCGCGCTTATTTTTTCCCAAAGTCACCTGATCAAAATTTTGAGATAGTCATTTTATTCAGCATGGTCGAAAATATGATAAATATTTCTTTTAAGATGACTTAATCCCCCGAAGTCCCCAGGGGGAGGGCTAAAAGTTATGAACTTTACCCAATGTTAACATATAGTATTGGTTATTGGGAAGTATACAGAAGTTTTCAGGAGGGTTTTTTCTTGTAGTGGGGGGGGGGGCGGGGGTTATGTTGGAGAATCTATCCATGGAGGAAGTTTTCATGGGGGAAGGGAAATTGCCACGAAGGGGGCGCCGGACTTGCCAGCATTATTTATTGGTTATTGGGAAGTATACAGACATTTTCAGGAAGGATTTTTTTCTGGAGGGGGGGGGCTAGAGGAGGGGGTTACTCTGGAGAATCTTTTTGTGGAGGATGTTTATTTGGGGTAAGGGACATTTCTATGAAGGGGGCACCGGATTTCCAAGCATTATTTAAAAAACGATCAGAAATTAAATTTAAAAAAACAAGTTTTTTCAACAGAAAGTAAGAAGCAACATTAGAAATTAAAACGAACAGAAATTATAACGTATGTGAGGGGGTTCTCCCCCAAGTCAATACCTCGCTCTTTACGCTTTTTTTTAGTGCATCCAAAAGAGCTATCTATTCTAATTAAACGGCCTTTGTGATTCAAGGGTTTTTGAATCAAAATTTTTTTAACTTTTAACGCAAAAAGCGTGGTAATGACTAAGGGGAGAACCCCCTCATATCCGTAATAAAACATACGTAATAAAAAAAACAATAAAAAAAACAAGCGATACGGCTCAATAGTAATCGAAACTTTTAAAAACGGAATTTTGATGTCCATAAATGTATCAAAAGAATGTGTTTATAATGCTGATTCTAAATATATAAATTTTATTAAGTTTAGTATTACTCAGCAAAGGCTACAAGCCTGAGAAAATTTACTCGATTTTTTGAAAAGGGGGGAAACATCCCCTACAACTGAAAGAATTTTAATGAAAATCACACCGTCAGATTCAGCGTATCAGAAAACCCTAATACATAGGTTTCAAGCTGATATCTGCAAAAATCTGCAACTTTGTATTTTTTGCCAGAAGAAACATATTCGATTAGAGAAGTTAGTTACGAAAGTTAATTTGTAAATTACACCATAACCAAATTTAGAGATATCCATTTAGCAAAAGAAAAGTAAAATTTTAATGTAAATTTTGTTTAATTATTCAATGACGGTGAACTAAAATAAAATCTGCATTAACTAAAAAACGATCAGAAATTATATAAAAAAACAGGTTTTTTAAACTGAAAGTAAGGAGCGACATTAAAACTTAAAACGGACAGAAATTATTCCGTATATGAAATGGGCTGTCCCCTCCTCAACGCCTCGCTCTTTACGCTAAAGTTTGACTCTGTCTCACAACTTTGTTTTTTAAAGCAATAAAAAACTTTAGCGTAAAGAGCGAAGCGTTGAGGAGGGGACAGCCCCTTTCATATACGGAATAATTTCTGTTCGTTTTAAGTTTTAATGTCGCTCCTCACTTTCAGTTTAAAAAACTGTTGTTTTTTTTTATTTAATTGTAGACATAACCGACATTTAACTTGTAGCTTAAAGGCAGGCATAAACATAGTGCGGAAACCATCTCAGATGTGGTCTATTTCACAAAGAAGCTGGAGATATGGGAAAAAATGTTACCCAGGGTGAATACAAACAACTGCTCTTTTGAAGCACACCCTTGACAAAAAAAGAACTTCACAGCCTTCTCATAACAATATAGAATTATATCGCAATTCTTTCAGGCTCGAAGAATCTATTCAATCAATGCTTTCAAGACTTCAACAAACATGTCAATTATAGAACAGTTTGTCACATCTCCTTTTGTAGAAATCGATGCTGAAGAATCCTCTACTTGTGTCACAAAACATTTTCAAACAGTTCGTGGTAACGAACTGTAAGTAAGGAGCGACCCGGCTCAATGGTAACCGAAACTCTAAAAAAAAGAATTTTGATACCAATAGATACATCACAATAATCATATTTTATTGCTGATTTTAAATATATATGTTTCATCAAGTTTAGTCTTACCCATCAAAAGTTACGCGCCAGGGAAAATTTGGCTGATTTTTGAAAAAAGGGGGAAAGACCCCCTAAAAATTATAGAACCTTATTGAAAATCACACCATCATATTCAGCGTATAAGAGAACCCTACTGTAGAGGTTTCAAGTACCTATCTAAAACAAATGGGGAATTTTGCATTTTTTGTCACAAGAAAGATCACGGATGCGTATTTTTTTTTTTTTTTTCCCCAGGGGTGATCACATCGACCCAGTGGTCCTAGAATATCGTGGGAGGGCTCGTTGGAACGGAAATTAAATGTTCTAGTGTCCTTTTTAAGTGACCAAAAAATGGAGGGCAACTAGGCCCGCTCCCACGCTCATTTTTTTCCCAGAGTAACCTGATTAAAATTTTGAGACATCCATTTTATTTAGCATAGTCGAAAATATGATAACTATGTCTTTCAGGATGACTTAATCCCCCGAAGTCCCCGGGGGGAGGGCTGAAAGTTAGGAACTTTACCTAATGTTAACATATAGTATTGATTATTGGGAAGTATACAGACGTCTTCAGGGTTTTTTTCTGGTAGGTGGGGGGGCCAGGTTTTATATGTGAGGATCTTTCCATGAAGGAAGTTTTCATGGGGGAAGGGACTTTGCTATGAAGGGGGCGCCGAATTTCCCATCATCATTAAAGAAAAAGATCAGAAAGTAAATAAAAAAAAGAAGCTTTTCAACTGAAAGTAAGGAGCAACATCAAAACTTAAAACGAACAGAAAATATTACGTATATGATTGGGTTCATCCCCTAGTCAATACCTCGCTCTTTAAGCCAAAGATTTTTTAGTACTTTCATAAGAGCTATTTATTCTAATTAACGGCCTTTGTGATTAAGGGTCATTTTTAAAGAATTAGAACAAAATTCGAACTTTAGCTTAAAGAGCATGGTATTGGCTAGGGGGTGGACCCCCTAATATATGTATTAAAAATCTATGTATGTAGAAGTTCGCTACGTTAGTTAATTCCTAAGTTACGAATATTTATTACTAATAAAAACGTTCGTAAATAAAATTAAACAAGTTTCGGGAAAGCCATTTAACCAAATAAAAGTAAAATGAATATTCAAATTTTGTTTTAATTATTCATGTACGGTGAGCCAAAATCAAAACCTGTATTAATTCAAAAACGTTCAAAAAATAAATAAAAAAAACAAGTTTTTTTTAACTGAAAGTAAAGAACGACGTTAAAACTTAAAACGACCAGAAATTATTCCGTATATGAAAAGGGCTGTCCCCTCCTCAACGCCTCGCTCTTTACGCTAAAGTGTTTTATTGTTTAAAAAAAATAGAGTTGTGAGAAAGTCAAACTTAAGCGTAAAGAGCGAGGCGTTGAGGAGGGGACAGCCCTTTTCGTTTACGGAATAATTTCTGTTCGTTTTAACTTTTAACATCGTTCCTTACTTTCAGTTAAAAAAAATTTTTTTTTTATTTGAAAAAAAAATGATACAATGGACATGACATTGATTGTTTTTTAAGTGACTTTTCTTTAAAATTACTCACTTTAAGCAATGAAAATATTTGGCCTTCTATTCTTAAGTAAAAATGTCCAGCACCAGTTAAAGGTAATTTTCAGCACAACATGCATCTGTGCGAGATTTCGTTTTCCAATATGAAATTCATTAAAAAAAAAGGCGAACAAACCGGTTGAGTGACGAACATTTAGACAGCTTGATTCTAATGGCGACTACAACCCTAAGAGTCACAAAAAAGGGCCACCCCTCGAATTGAACTATGTATTTCTGATTCAAATACCTTGTCAATTTTTTAACATAAATTAGAAATGTATGTTTAGAAATGGTGCACAACTGTGTGATCTAGACAAAATATATCTTATTTTCCTATTGTGCTTAATCAGCACAATAGGAAGACTACCTGGAAAGGTATAGTAACAGAAATAATTCTGTCAGACAGACAAGGCTTCTAAGAAAGTTCCTTTTATACTGGAATTAGTTTAAAAAAAAACTTTTCCCACAAAATAAGTTTTTCATAGAAAAGTGAAGAACTCCATTAAACTCCATTAAAAGTAAAGAAGCATTAAATAATCTACCAAGCGTAACACTACCACAAATCAGCATCGATATATAAATGATACCCAGAACGAACAGAAATTATAATAAATAACCGAGTCAAACTCAAAACGATCAGAAATTCACAAGAGTAGGGCTTAAAACCCATATGCCTTCCCAAGGCCAGAACACAATTTGCACTTTACTGAAAAAACAAAACAAATGAATGTGCATTGTCAGTTTAATATACATATGCTGATATTTATTCCTTAAAATTTTAATACTATTTGATTTATTAAAGTTATAAAAGTGAAAACATTAAAAAAAAATATAAGAAAAAATATAATTTTCACCTTAATACCCTTAGGTTTATTAGCAGTAGAAGTGTAACCAGTAGTTATAGTAGTAGTAAGTAGTAAGCGCCCAATTCGTTGAAAACCTACATTCAAACCTACGCCTGAGGCATGGATATGTGTGTAGGTTTTCAACGAATTGCGTTCCTTCCGGTTTTTCTGGTAGGTAATTCTAATCTAGAGGTCAATACATCTTTCAAAGAGGAACGAGTACGCAATACCGGTCCTAGTCTGATTGATTTTTTGGACAATTGCCTTTATTCAAGAATAGTTTGTTAGAAGTGTGTTGTTGCTAAAGCTATCTCTAAATGGAAAAACGGGGTCTAAAGCTGTTTTTTTTTGATAAAAAGTGCACAATAAATGTATTGTTTGATGAGGGCATTTTTTATGAGCCAATCAGAGGTTGTTCAATATACGATCACTTGATTTGTGTTTGGGATTTGAATAAAAGAAATGGTTATGTTATTTGCTTGATTGTACAGGAATTCCCATGTTATGTGCTTGGAGTTATAGGTATTCCATTGTTATTTGCTTGCTTGTCGAGGTTGTCCCATGTTATGTTGGTGAATTTTTAGGAATTGACTCGTTATTTGCTTGTATGTATAGGAATAACCTTGCTATTTGTTTGCGCGTATACGACTTCCATTGATCTATGATTGAAGGTCTATGAAATCCAATGATTTTTGATTGCACGTCTAGGAATTCCAAGGGGATTTGGTTGAATTTTTAGGAAGTCATATTTTAGGTTAGTGCGAGTTTTTTTTGTATCTTGTTATGTGCATTCATTTATATTAATTCCCAAGTTATTTTATTGCATGTATATGAATTCCCAAGTTATTTGCTTGCATGTATAGGACTTCTCAGGTTATTTGATTGCATTTATAGGAATACCCATGTTATTTGATTGAGTGTATAGGAATTCCATTGTTATTTTATTTCTTTTATATGAAATCCAAAGTTAATTGTTTTCGTGTATATGTATTAACAGGTTATTTTATTTCTTGTATATGAAATCCCAGGTTATTTGCTTGAATGTTTAGGTATTCCCAGGTTATTTTGCTTGCTTGTATAGGAATTCCAATTTAATTTGCTTGATTGTATAGGTATTCCCAGTGTATTTGATTGCATTTATAGTAATTCCAATTTTATTTGCTTTCTTGTATAGTAATTACGAAGTTATTTGCTTTCATGTATAGTAATTCAGATGTTAGATGCTTGCATGTATAGGAATTCCCATGTTATTTGATTGCGTGTATATTAATTACCATTTTATATGATAGATTGAATAGGAATTCCCTTGTTTTTTGCTTTCTTGTATAGGAATTCCCATGTTATTTGCTTGCATGTATAGTAATTCCTATGTTATTTGCTTGCGTGTATAGGAATTCCCATGTTATTTGCTTGCGTGTATAGGAATTCCCATGTTATTTGCGTACATGTATAGGAATTCCCATGTTATATGCTTGATTGTTTATGAATTCCAATGTTATTTTCTTGCTTGTATAGGAATTTCCATGTTATTTGCTTGCATGTATAGGAATTCCAATGTTATTTGCTTGCATGTATAGTAAATCCCATGTTATTTGCTTGCGTGTATAGGAAATCCCATGTTATTTGCTTGCATGTATAGGAAATGCCATGTTATTTGCTTGCATGTATAGGAATTGCCACGTTATTTTGCTTGCTTGTATAGGAATTCCCATGTTATTTGCTTGCTTGCATAGGAAATCCCTTGTTATTTGCTGTCATTTATAGGAAATACCAAGTTATTTGCTTGCATGTATAGGAAATCCCAAGTTATTTGATTGCATGTATAGGAATTGCCAATTTATTTTGCTTGCGTGTATAGGAATTCCCATCATATTTGCTTGCATGTATAGGAATTCCCATGTTATTTGCTTGCGTGTATAGGAATTCCCATGCTATTTTAAGGGCTTATGTGTCCCCTTCCTATGCTATTCCAGGAGCTTATGTTCCTTCCTATGCTATTATAAGGGCTTTTCCGTGTGGTTTTTCTTTACTTGGCCCCGAAGGAACCCCCCGGTCCTCAAAGGTTCTCTAGGCTCCCAAAGGGGCCGTGGTTTACCTTGTAACTTTTACATTCTCTTGATTTTCAAAGTTCCGTTTGAAGGACTCTGTTGTTTTAAGCCAGTGTGATTTTTTCTTTACATGGTGTTCGTTCAAAAAAGCGAGAATTTCTGTTAAATAAATAATTCTTATATTTTTTCCGTTCAATTCAAGGCGAGGATTTCTGTTAAATAAATAATTGTTATACCTTTTAAAATGACTTCACGGGGGTTTGAGGGGGCTCTGTTGTTTAGAAGGACTAATGTTTTTGAAAAGGGTAATTACTCCTTTAGTTTACGAGATTTGCGAATTTTTTGCGAAAATGTATTTGTGTAAAGGAATTTCGATGGTTAAGAATGCCTCACGGGTAATTAAAGAATGGGATGCTTGCATCAACAATACAAAGAATATGCTATTATACTTAATAGATTTGACGCTTACAAGATACATTGCTAGAAGGTATTCAATAGCTTAATTGAAAAGTAACGATAGAATGACATTGTGACTTGACATAGCTTTACCTCGCCAATGTGGTCTGTATAATACATAAGTAACGTTTGAAAAGTTTTGTCAATTTAAAAAGAACTGGCTGAAAAGGGTTTTGAGGGAGAGGGGTTGCATGGAGGGTTGAGGTGCACGCGGGGTCAGTTAAAGGGGATCCAGTTGCACGGGGGTTTCGGTTATACAGGGGGTCAGTTACAAGGGGGATTCAGTTGCACGGGGGTTGAGTTAAATGGGAATTGAATTCCAAAAGAGTAGTGCTTTGTCGTGGTTTAGCCGTGAAGTCCCTTACCACAACCCCAAAGGGCTCCGATCCCCCCACCCCAACCCCGAAGGAACCCCCCGGTCCTCAAGGATTCCGTGTGGTTTGTCTTTACTTGGTGTTCATTAAAAACGAAATTTTTGTTGTAAATAAGTAGTTCTTGTATCTTTTAAAATAACTTTACGGGGTTTGAGAGACTCTGTTGCCTGATTCCGTGTGGTTTTTATTCTTTTAATTAAATACACTCGATATCCTAAAAGTGTTTAATTAAAACTTTTTTAAAACTTTTCAACTTTAAATTTTTCAACTTTATTTATTATTTCTTTTTGTACATAACTTAAAATGTCAAAATATGCTTACAGTTCTAACAATTGCGCTCTGTGATTGGTCAGAGACACGATGTGACTTTCCCACTGGTATTCTATGACCGGTTATTGACACTACCTAATCGATTGCATGTATTAAATCAGTATTTTTTACGCAGTGGAACGATAAACACATAAGTCATATCTTTAAAAAAAAAGTGTACATATTTCTTTTTGTTTCATTTTCTTTAAGGTTCATTTAGACGAGGTTACGTGCGCGCACGTAACCTCGTCTAAATGAACCTTAAAGAAAATGAAATAAAGCTATGTCGACTTTGCATATCTCTCCTGATTGGTCACTAAAAAACCAGTCTGGTTGAAAACGTGGAGTGTTCGTACTGCTCACTTTTTTGCAATGTGTAGGAACCAGTGGGGAATCCCCGCTCGTTTGGAAAGGTGCCGAGGAAAGGCATACAAATAGCATGCAGTTTCAAAACGTGTTTAATCACGTTTCTTGAATGAAGTATCTGTACTGTATATTCAAGAGGTGAAATCAATTAAGAGCTTGTTACTTACTTACATATATTTTTTATAATTTCTTGAATGAAATTTCAGTATTGTGTGTATCAAAGAGTTGACTTCAAGAAAGAAATTTTTACTTACTGAGAATTTTTTCATAATTTCTTGAATTAAATTTCTACATCGTGTAGCTAAGTGAAAATTGTTTGTGATAAAGAGAAAAAAAAAGCTACTTACTTGCGATTTTTTCATAATTTCTTGAATGAAGTATCTGTACTGTATATCCAAGAGGTGAAATTAATAAAGAGTTTGTTACTTACTTACAAATATTTTCATAATTTCTTGAATGAAATTTCCCGTATTGTGTATCCAAGAGTTGACTTCAAGAAAGAAATGGTTACTTACTGAGAATTTTTTCATAATTTCATGAATTTAATTTATACATCGTACATATAATTCGTTAAAACAATAAATTTTGTTAATTACTTATAATTTTGTCATAATTTATGTAAAGAAATGTCTTTTTTTGTTTTTTTTTTGTTTTTAACAATAGTTAATTAAATAAATAATTTTCTAAATATAATGATAAAGTTTTAATAATTTATTGAATTTAATTTCTAAGTCGTATATATAAATCGTTAAAATAATAAATTTTTTTAATTACTTAGAATTTTGTCATAATTTCTTGAACGAAATGTTTTTTTTGTTTATCCAACAGGTGAATTCAAGAAAGAATTTGCTACTTAGACTGATAATTTTTTCATAATCTCTTGAATTTAATTTCTGTGTCGTATATCTAACTTGTAAAAAAAATAAAGAGTTTGTTACTTGCTTAGAATTTTGTCATAATTTCTTGTATGAAATTTCTTTTTTGTTTGTCCAACAGCTAAATTCAAGAAAGAATTTGCTACTTAGTTACAATTTTTTCATAATTTCTTGAATGAAATTTCCGTATTGCGTATCCAAGAGTTGACTTCAAGAAAGAAATTGTTACTTACTGAGAATTTTTCGATAATTTCTTGAATTAAGTTTCTACATCATTTAGCTAAGTGAAAATTGTTTTTTACAAAGAGAAAAAAAAGTTACTTACTTACGATTCTTTCGTAATTTCTTGAATGAAGTATCTGTACTGTATATCCAAGAGGTGAAATCAATAAAGAGATTGTTACTTACTTACAAATATTTTCATAATTTCTTGAAAGAAATTTCCGTATTGTGTATCCAAGAGATGACTTCAAGAAAGAAATTTTTACTTACTAAGAATTTTTTCATAATTTATTGAATCAAATTTCTACATCGTGTATCTAAGTCATGAAATTCTTGAGTGAAATTTCCGTATTGTGTATCCATGAGTTGACTTCAAGAAAGAAATTGTTACTTACTGAGAATTTTTCACAATTTCGTTAATTAAATTTCTACATCGCGTAGCTCAGTGAAAATTGTTTTTGATAAAGAGAAAAAAAAAGTTAATTAATTGAGATTTTATAATAATTTATTGAATGAAGTATCTGTATTGTATATCAAAGAGGTGGAAACAAAAAGAGTTTGTTACTTACTTAAAAATATTTTCATAATTTCTTGAATGAAATTTCCGTATTGTGTATCCAAGAGTTGACTTCAAGAAAGAAATTGTTTTTTTTCCTAATTTCTTAAATGAAATTTCCGTATTGTGTATCCAAGAGTTGACTTCAAGAAAGAAATTGTTACTTACTGAGAATTTTTTTCATAATTTCTTGAATTAAATTTCTACATCATGTATCTAAGTCATGAAAACAATAAAGAGTTTGTTACTTACTTGGAATTTTGTCGTAATTTCTAGAATGAAATGTCTTTTTTGTTTATCCAGCAGGTGAATTCAAGAAAGAATTTGCTACTTACTTACAATTTTTTCATAATTTCTTTAATAAACTGTCTTTTTTATTTACCCAGGAGGTGAATTCAAGAAAGAATTTGCTACTTACTTAAAATTTTTGATAATTTCTTAAATGAAATTTCTGCATTGTGTATCCATGAGGTAACATGAGTGTGTTCCCTATTTACAATTCCTTCCCAATTGCTAGAATGAAATTTCAGTATTGTGTATCCTATAGGTGAAAATAATAAAGACTTTATTACTTACTTGCGATTTTATTATGATTTCTTGAATTAAATATCTCTATTGTGTCCAGGAAGCGAATTCAAGAAAGCTATTCTTACTTACTTACAATTTCTTCATAATTTAATGAAATGAATAAAACTATTCTGAAGAATAAAGACGGGTTAAGCTTAAACACATTTATTGCTTAAACGTATTAACATATTTTTGAATGAATTTGCTACTTACTTAAAATTTTTGATAATTTCTTAAATGAAATTTCTGCATTGTTTAGCCTTGATGTAGCTTCAGGAAAGAGTTTGTTTCTTAATTAGAGTTTCGTCATAATTTTTTGACTGAAATGTCTTTTTTTTATTTATCCAAGAGGTGAATTCAAAAAAGAGTTTTTTCACATGTGTCTGACAATAGATGTATGCAAATTCCTTTTCTTACATCTCCAACGTTTTATTAGACATTCTAAACGTTTAATATGCTAGCTTACTCGAAAAATAATGAGCACATAACAATGTAATGCATAATATATTTTAATGAAATAATGCTATGTAGAATATTAATACAAAAAATATATTATGATACATTATTAATATCAATGATTAACTTTGGACATTTTGAATCTGTTCCATAAAATAGTTCACCATGTTCTCTCTTGAAATTATAGCTATTGTCTTCTCTTAGTTCGTAATCAGTAGAATAATCATTATTCCATTTTCAGTCATACACAATTTTTACTGGTGTCTCATCAATAGGCTCAACATTCCTTTCGTCTTTGGTATTATTTGGTTCAATGACTGTTTGATCACTGGCAGTAACGTTTGCTGGTGCTTTGTTTTTCATCGATTCATCTTTATATTCCATAGTGATATTTTCTGACAATGCCATTTTTATTTTTCTGGTAATTTCAATGTCTATTATCACATTATTTTTACACAGGTAACAGTTTCGGCACGTAGATAAGATATGGTTTACGATATTAGTAGAAGAGTAGGTCTTTCATTTATTGATCTTCCGTTGAATGCTAATACCCGAAAGGTGACGATTGGATGTATCAGTAGGTAATGTGTTACCTGCAACAGTAGCAAGGAGTTGTCCTCTATCATCAACGATTATTTTTATGTTGGCATTCTCTTTGAGTGCAATCATCCCTGGAGATCTCAATGTCGCATAACAACCAACATAAGAATTGAATTTTTTCGGTATTCCAAAGAAATTTAATTCCTTACTGTCATGACAATGCATGCATATATTTCCAATAGTGCTACCACCTGTACTTGTTTCAAAGTTTAAATACGTCTCTTTGTCAGCATTCAATGCTACAATAACCTTGTTATGTAAACAAACTTTATTAAAATGCTCCATCTTCACTTTTTTTTTTAAAGATATGACTTATGTGTTTATCATTCCACTGCGTAAAAAATACTGATTTAATACATGCAATCGATTAGGTAGTGTCAATAACCGGTCTTAGAATACCAGTGGGAAAGTCACATCGTGTCTCTGACCAATCACAGAGCGCAATTGTTAGAACTGTAAGCATATTTTGACATTTTAAGTTATGTACAAAAAGAAAAAAATAAATAAATTTGAAAAATTTCGAAGTTTTAAAAAATTTTGAATTAAACACTTTTAGGATATTGAGTTTCTTTACTGAAAAGAAGAAAAACCACATGGAATCAGGCAACAGAGTCTCTCAAACCCCGTAAAGTTATTTTAAAAGATACAAGAACTACTTATTTACAACAAAAATTTCGTTTTTAATGAACACCAAGTAAAGACAAACCACACGGAATCCTTGAGGACCGGGGGGTTCCGTGGGGGTTGGGGGGGGGGGATCGGAGCCCTTTGGGGTTGTGGTAAGGGACCTCACGGCTAAACCACGACAAAGCACTACTCTCGTGGAACTCAATTCCCATTTAACTCAACCCCCGTGCAACTGACTCCCCCTTGTCACTGAACCCCTGTATAACCAAAACCCCCGTGCGACAGTATCCCCTTTAACTGAACCCTCGTGCAACTCAACCCTCCATGCAACCCATCCCCCTCAAAACACTTTTCAGCTATTTCTTTTTAAATTGACAATACTTTTCAAACGTTACTTATGTATTATACAGACCACATCGGCGAGGTACAAATAACATGGGAATTCCTATACACGCAAGCAAATAACATGGGAATTCCTATACATGCAAGCAAATAACATGGGAATTCCTATACACGCAAGCAAAATAACGTGGCAATACCTATACATGAACGCAACTAACATGTGGGTTCCTATACATGCAAGCAAATAACATGGGAATTCCTATACATGCAAGCAAATAACAAGGGAATTCCTATACAATCAAGAAAATAACATGTGAATTACTATAAAATCAATCAAATAACAAGTTAATTACTATAAAATCCAGAAAAAAACAATGGAATTAATAAAAACGAAAGCAAATAACATGGGAATTACTATACAAGAAAGCAAATAACATGGGAATTCCTATACACGCAAGCACATAACATGGGAATTCCTATACACGAAAGCACATCACAGAGGACGTCCTATACAGGCCAGCAAATCACAAGGGAATTCCTATACATGCAAGCAAATAACCTGGGAATTCCGATACAAGCTATCAAATAACCTGGGAAGTCCTATACATGCAAGCACATATCATGGGATTTACTATACATGCAAGCAAATAACTTGGGACTTCCTATACAATCAAGCAAATAACAAGGGAATTCCTATATAAGCAAGCAAATAACATGGGAATTCCTATAAACTCAAGCAAATCACATTGGAATTAATATTCACGCAATCAAAATAAATTTGCAATTCCTATACATGCACGCAAATAACATGGGATTTCCTATACATGCAAGCAAGTAACATGGGAATTCCTATACACGCAAACAAATAACATGGGAATTCCTATACATGCAAGCAAATAACATGGGAATTCCGATACACGCAAGCACATAACATCGGAATTCCTGTACATGCAAGCAAATAACATGGGAATTCCTATACAAGCAAGCAAATAACTGGGGAATTCCTATACATTGAAGGAAATAACATGGTAATTCCTATAAACGCAAGCAAATAACATTGGAATTCCTATACACGCAAGCAAATAACATGGGAATTCCTATACATGCGCGATAATCTCTTGGGAGTTCATATACATGTTAGCAAATAACATGGGAAGAACTATACATGTAAGCAAAAAACCAGTGAATTCCTAATCATAGAAGAAGAGCACTATAGACTACCGATACCTGCAATACCATAACCTGGGAATTCCTATACATTCAAGCACATAACGTGTGAATTCCTATACATGCAAGCAAATAACAAGGGAATACCTATACCTGCAAGCAAATAACATGGGAATTCCTATACACGCAAGCAAATAACATAACCATTTCTTTTATTCAAATCCCAACCACAAATCAAGTTATTGTATATTGAACAACCTCTGATTGGCTCATAAAAAATGCCCACGTCAAACAATACATTCATTGTGCAATTCTTATCAAAAACAAAAAGCTTTATACCCCTTTTTTCCAATGAGAGTTAGCTTTAGCAACGACACATTCCTAACAAACTATTCTTGACTAAAGGCAATTGTCCAAAAATCCATCACACTAGGACCGGTATTGCGTACTCGTTCCTCTTTGAAAGATGTATTGACCTCTAGATTAGAATTACCTACCAGAAAAACCGGAAGGAACGCAATTCGTTGAAAACCTACACACATATCCATGCCTCAGGCGTAGGTTTGAATGTAGCTTTTCAACGAATTGGGCGCTTACTACTGTAGTAGTAGTAGTAGAAGTAGGAGTAGAGTTAATAGTACTAGTCTTAGCTTTAGTAGCAGTAGTAATAGTAGCATAACAACAATAGTAGCAGTAATAGTAGTTGTAGGAGTAGAAGCAGTAGTATTATGATGCAAATACTGTCTTTTGGTTAGTTCAAGATCCACCACAACAAGCCTTGTATGTTTTAATTTCACACATGAAACTGTTCCGAAAATATCGCTGATATGCCCTTTTGACAACCTACATACGAGTGACAGGTTGTCATCCGTACAACAAAAACTTTCAGAAATATTCCCTGAAAATATCACCTTCATTCCCCTTAGGTATAGTTATAGTAGTAGTCACAGCAGTAGTATTACTACTCAAATTAATATAATTCGCCATTACTATGACATTGTCGATATGCCCTTTTGATAACCTGTATATTAATATACTTCTTGAAAGTTATACCTTAATGATCTTAATCTTACAAGTAGTTGCGATACAAGTAGTAATTGGAGCAATAGTAATAATACTAGTAGAACCAGTAAATACTGCAGTGGTAGTGGTATTAGTAGTAGTGTGCACATATTGCCTTTTGGTCAATTGATTTTCCCCCTTAAGCATTCTCTGATCCAACTTAATACACAAATCAATTCTTAAGATACGTGATACGCTATTTTGACAATCTAAATGCACAGAGTATCTTTTGTTAGTTCAAATTTGCCATCAATATCCTCTCAAATTTTACTTTCATAGACTTAGACTTAATAGTGCTGTTATTACAGTAGTTTCGGTGGTAGTAGAAATAATTACTGTTTTAGTGTTGTATTAGTAGCAGTAGCTGTAGTAGCAGCAGTATTAATAGTGGTAGTAGCATGTGTATATTGCCTTTTGGTAACTTGAACATCGCTTTCATGACGCCCCGGAAGTTTCACCTTGACACGTTAAGCCGTTCCAAAAATATTGTTGATGTGGACTTTTGACACTCCTTTGACGCCCTTTTCACCTTAATACTCTAAGCTTTACAAGTTGTTGCAATTGAAGTAGCAGTTGGAGTAGCTTAGTAGCAATAGTAGCATAAGTAAAAGTAGCAATGGTATTAGTGTTAGTAGTGAAATACACATTTTACGTTTTTTTTCAATTGATCTTCCTCTTCAAGCATCCTCTGAAAGTTCCAACTTAATACCCAAATCCATTCTTGAGATACACCCTTTTGACAATCTGCATGCGCATAGTGTGTTTTGATTTAGTTTGAATTCCCCCTCAATATTCTGTCAAATTTTCACCTTTATAAGTGTAGCCATAATTGTGCTAGTATCTCTTGATACAATAAGCTGTTCCAAAAATATTTCTGAATCGCCCACATCAGTAATATGTATACACATAGTATGTTGTGATTTAGTTCAATTTTCCTCTCAACGTTTCCTCAGATATTTTGTTCAATATCCTCAGCCTTAATATTAGCCTACTCGCTACAGAAATAGTTGTTTTAGTGATAGTAGAGGTAGTAGTAATATAGTAATAGTAGTTGAGGTAGCAGTTCTTAAAGACCTATCCCCGGGGGCTGTGGGGGTTCATTGAATCTCCAAAGGTATATTTACTTGGCCTTTCAACTATGAACAAAAACGGCTATCTAAAAAATGTGAGATAAAAATGGCCGTGGGAGGGGGCCTAGTTGCCCTTCAATTTTTTTGGTCACTAAAAAGGGCTCTAGAACTTTTAATTTCCGTTCAAGTGAGCCCTCTCCTGATATTCTAGGACTACTGAGTTGATATTATCACCCCTGGGAAAAACAAACAAACTAAAAAAAAAAAAAAAAATATACACGCATCCATGATCATGGTTTCTTAAGGCAAAAAATTTGAAATTCCACATTTTTGCAGATAGGAGTTTGAAAACTCTACAGTACGGTTCTCCAATACGTTGAATTTGATTGTGTGATTTTCATTAAGATTCTTTGATTTTTAGGGGCTGTTTTCCCCTTTCTTGAAAATCAGGCAAATTTTCCCAGGCTCGTAACCTTTTATGGGTAAGACTAAACTTATGAAACTTATATATGTGGAATCAGCATAAAAATCCGATTCTTTTTATATATCTATTGGCATCAAAATTCTGTTTTTTAGTGTCACGGTTACTATTGAGCCCAGTAGCAATAGTTGTAGGTTGTAGTAGTAGCGTGCAAATATTACCTTTTTGGTCAATTGATCACCTCCCTTAACATTTTCTGAAAGTTCCAAATTAATATGCTTAGTCATTCCTGAGTCACACCCTTTTGACAAACCATGTACATATAACTTGTTTTGTTTTAGTTAAACACTCCTCTCAGCATTCCCTGAAAGACTCATCTCAGTGCCCTTCGTATTTTGAGAAAATAGAAGTCAAACATGCATACCTTTTCTCAATAGCATATGCTATGTGTAAACAATGAACAAATTGCCTAACTTAAAGCCCTGAGGCATAAGGGAGGGGGGTTTACATCCCCAAACGCTTAATTACTGAACCTTTCAACAATGCTGAAAAAAATGATGTCTCAAAGCTTTGTTTGGGTTTTTGCTTTGGGAAATGGTGGGCGGGGGGGGGGTCGTTGCTCTCAAATCACTTTGACTCTTGAAAAGGGCACCAAAACTTCCAATTTTCAATCAAATGAGACCCATCTGAATTTCATATGACCACCCATTCCATAAAAACCTTATATATCTCAGGGCATAACTTAAACCCCTTGCCCCAGGGCTCCGGGTGGTTGTGTCAACCCTGGAGGCATTTTTATATGTTTCTTGGACTATTTAAACAAAATGACCATCTTGTTTCCTAGGGGTGATCGTATCCACCCAGTGGTCCAATAACTATACCTCTAGGTATAGCAGGACCCCCCCCCCCTCCCCACAGCCCGAGGGGAAATGTCTTTAAGTTATAAAAGTTGCCTATTGTTTACGCTAAGTACTTGTTATTGGGAAGTTTCTGCTTGGGTTTTTCCAACCCCAAATTTTATGCTTGGGGTTTGTGGCAGAATTTGCTACGGGGAGGGAAGTTTCCAGAAAGTGAACTTGCCAGGGAAAATTATATACTAGGGGAATTTGCCAGAATTCTTATACAAAATTATTTTTATGTGTTGCTTTCTCTTTTCCATCTGAATTTTACGCTTGGAGTCGTTAAGGGTAATTGTCTGGGGTAAATTTTCATCGGGATTGAATTGTCTAGAGGATATTTCCATGGGGAGGTGGATTTCTCAGTGAAGGGAGGACCAGATTTTCTGATATTATTTAAAAAAGATCAAAAATGAAATACTGAAGTAAGGAACATACTGAACACTGAACGATCTGAAACGATTATTTTTATGTGTTGCTTTCTCTTTTCCGTCTCAATTTTACGCGTGGAGTTGTTAAGAATAATTGTCCGGGGTAAATTTTCATCGGGATTGAATTGTCTAGAGGATATTTCCATGGGGAGGTTGATTTCTCAGTGGAGGGAGGACCAGATTTTCTGATATTATTTAAAAAAGATCAAAAATGAAATACTGAAGTAAGGAACATACTGAACGCTGAACGATCTGAAACGATCGTTCCTAACTGAAAGTAAGGAACAACATTAAACCTTAAAACGAACAAAAATCATTACGTATCTGAAGCGGGTCGCCCCCTCCTCAACACTTCACTTTTTACACTAAAGTTTGAATTTTGTCCCAACTCTTTAATTATAACACCTGAAACACAAGGGTCGTTTAGTTAGAACAATAAGAAGCTTTATTAAAAGTACTAAAAAACTTTAGCGCAAAGAATGAGGTGTTGAGGAGAGGGCAACCCCCTTCAGATACGTAATAATTTCTGTTCATTCTAATTTTTCAATGTTGCTTCTTACTGTCAGTTGAAAAAACTTGTTTTTTATTTAATTTATATATTCTAAGGCTATATTTAGTCGTTAGGGGAGCTGGGACGCGATTACGCGTTGGCAATTACTATATTTAGAAAGAGTGTTGAATGGCGAATCGAACAGTATGTATATCTTTCAGCTAGCGAATTAATGGAAAATTTTCTAAATTTACCGCAAAAAAGTCTGCCGCAAAAGCCTTAAAAACCTTGGTATCCCTGAAAGCTTAAACCCTCTAAAAATATTAAAACATCAGATCCCACATTAAATTTAGGGCGTTGCAATTTAAGTTGGAAACTGCGGGCGAAGCGAGAAGCAAATTTTGAGCTTCTAATCAGCGCTAGTTCAAACTTATTCATGGGTGCCAGGGGTTGAGTCTCGTCAAACAGGGATTGACTTAAATGGGGTTGAGGTAAAATAGGGCTGAGTTACATGAAGGTTGAATTAATCTGGGGGTTTAGCTAAACGGGAGTCGAGTTCTACGTGGATTGAGCTAAATGGAGTTGAGCTGAATGACGGTTGAATTGCACGAGGATTAAGTTTATTAGAGGGTTGGGTTACATGGGGCCTGAGTTGTATTGGGTTGACTTAAACGGGTGTTGAGTTAGGTTTTATAGTATTAAATAAATGAATTGAATTGGGTCAAGTTGAGTCAAACAGGGGCTGATTTAAATGGGGGTTGAGTTACATGAAGGTTGACCAACATGAGCGTTGAGGTAAGTTGGGATTTAGTTAAACCAGAGTAAAGTTGTATGGGGGTTGAGTTAAATGGAGTTGAGTTGAATAACGTTTGAATTGCGCGGGGATTTAGTTGAATTAGGGTTGAGTTCCATGGGGGGTTGAGTTGATTTGGGTTGACTCTGATGGTAGTTGAGTTAAACGGGGTTTAGTTTGAGTCAAACAGGGATTGATTTAAACGTGGCTTGAGTTACATGAGGGCTGAGTTAAGGGGGTTTAGTCAAATGGTGGTTGAGTTAAATAAATTTGACTTAAATGACGGTTGAATTGCACAGGGATTGAGTAAAACAGGTGTTGAGTAGAAAAAGGGCTCAATTGAACGAGAATTCATTTAAATGGGTCGAGTTGAACGGGGATTGAGTTACACTCACACGCATGTGATTTATAGGGAAGCTAAATGGATGAAAGAAGTAAAACCTATATCTGATAATACACACATAAAATAAACCAGTAACATTGTGTGAAACATTTCGTGGTAACGGAGTGTAAGAAACAAGCGACCCGGTTAACAAAGAAATATAATTTTAGCAAAAAAAATGATGATTTCTTTATTTTCAGTACCTAAGTTAAAAAAAATGTATTTTTCTAATTTTATTGTGCACAATTGAAAAAAAGAAGGTAACATTATTACTTTCGAGTTATACAAACTAGCACCTTACTGAAACTTAGCTTGCATGCTGAGGGAACTATCGATTTCATGGTTAATGAAAGATTACTGAGACCCTTATGAATTAGCATGTTTTTTTTCTTTCTTTCTTTTTCTGTGGGCTACTTAAGGAATTCTCTGCTCCTAAGAGAACATCATGTTTTTGTGGGTACGGTTTCGTGTTTTGAGCAAAGCACTGGTTTTTAAGATTTTTTGAAGATACAGGAAAATATCACGAGTAAGCTTTTCTAAGTAAGTTTTGTAAATATATCTTGCGTAATATGCGAAGCAATAGTTTTTGTTCGTTTGAAGTTTCAACTTCGCTCTTCACTTCCATAAGAAAAACTCTGATTTTTCTTAAATTTATCTATGATTAGATAACCAAAATTGGTATCTCTGTTTTTTCTTAAATTTATCTATGATTAGATAACCAAAATTGGTATAATTGTGTTATACCCACTCTTTTATAATCTCAAACTCAAGACGCGTTGAAGAAACCCGTTTTTACGGCATGATTCAACACACTGCTGTAGATGTATAGGGTGGTTTTAATTGCATATACGATATTTAAAGTGTTTTTTTTGTTGTGTTTTTTTTTGGGGGGGGGGGGGAGGGTAACCTAACCTAGGTTACGTATTTAATACATGCTATGCTTTGCCCCCCCCCCCTAATGTGCAAATATGTAGCCCAGATTTGTTTCTAAACTATTCTATATTCATCCTATTTTATTTCATTAGCATTAGCCAAACTAGCAGTAAATAAAAGAGTGGGTATAATGCAAAAGTACCCTATTTTATTTCATTAGCATTAACCAAACTAGCAGTAAATAAAAGAGTGGGTATAATGCAAAAGTATCCGAAAATTTTACAACCTTCATTATGGTACAACTGAAATAAATTAAGCAAAAGCAAGAATTTATGGGTCGGTCTCAGCACAAAGCTCAAATAACTATAGCAACTTTTAAAACAAGTTTTCGAACGCCGCTATTCAACGTTAAGTAAATAGGCCTATAGTATATAAAAGTTGTCAGTCTAGGTCTATGTTGCTGCCCTGTCATAGAAAATTACGTGTTACTAAAGAAGTCTTATGCTTTTATTTTGAAAGGTCAGTGACGTATCTTTATTGTAAAGTACCCTGCATGGACAAAGCTATTTTTGATTTTGTGCAATTTTATGTAGTGAAATGTCACAGGATTTTACGCAAACAATGAAAAGTTTGAAACAATTTAGTATATCCAAGAACGTAAAGACCTTATACCTTATTATTACATGCGGTATTTTATTTATTTATTTGTTAAAAGTTCAGAGAACACAGGACATAAATATGTGTTTATCTTTTGAGAAAATGGTGGCAGAAAAGGTTAATATGGACGATGAGTGCCTTGTCAATTATGTAAAGAGCAGAAGACTTTGCTATCCGTCAACGTTGCAATATAATTTAACAACTCGGACTGATCGTAGAATTGAGCATGTGAGGCCGTTAAATTCGTTTCAAAGTTTCTTGCTTGATAAAGACGCTCCCTGGATTGAAGCCCTTATTGCAGTAGAAACTTTTGTGCCAAAGGTAGGTAATAATGTTAGTAGTAAAGCATCTTTAAGATAATTTGGACATGTCTGGTTACTTGGATACTTATTTGAGAAACGCTTAGAGACAGACAATGATAAAGAGGGGGGCGGGGGCTTTTGGGACTGTGTCCTCTTTCAGTACTTTTAAGCTGTTGACTGGTCTTTAAAATATCTTATGTTTTTAACTATCTCGCCTTTTTTTTAAATCAGTCATACGTCCTGAAATCAATTAAAGTGTACGAACCTGAATAAGGACCTTCAGTGGTCAAAGTGTAAAAATTTACGGTAATTGTTAGTTGTTCCGTTACACCCCCCCCCCTAATGTGCAAATATACACCCTGAATTGGTATATGTAGGGGTGGGAGTAAAATTCATTTCCAACAAAAAGAATTATTATATTTGGAAAGGGCATAAAAAAAGGCATCGAGTAGTAAGTTTACTTAATATGTAAGTAAATTATATGAACTGCAAAATAACTACCGATATTCCGACCACACGCACGTTCTTGATATGAGTAAAACCGGTTTTTCTGTTTGCATTCGGAGATAGTGAGGTTAGTCTCAGTGAGATAAACAACTATACACGTATATTTCAATTAAATATTTAATATATGGAGCTATCTAGGTACCTAATTTAATATGTTTTGGGCGTTTTTGGGCGATCGATAATTCTCTGTTGTTGTTTCCATAATTTTGTTTCTAAGGTACGATACTTTATTCATATTTTAATATATCGTGTTATGATTATCGTAACTTCACTTCTTGAGTGTGGTCCGGATAACAAACAAGTACCGTTTTTACAAAAAGTATTATTGGGATGGAGGAGAAGCAAACGTAGCTTTGTTGGTCTGAGACAGCTTGGTGATGCAGTAACTTGATAGTAGTAGTGTTAGTATTATTCTTATCCTTGCTTCTTTTCATCCAAAGAATTTGACTTACTAATCCAAAGAATCGGAGGTTGAACCGTGGACATGCAAGTTTGATCTACTCACTAAATCGAGACTTAAGAAAATTCAAAATGAAGATATGTTGCTGGTATCGTTCTAATGCACCAAACCTTAAATTGATAAGGTGCTGGAAAAATTGACATGGTTCAATTAAAAAATTGAATGGAGAAGCCTAGTCGTAATAAGAAACCTAAAGGCGACACGGTCGATCATGAATAGAAAACTAAAGAAAAATTCTAGCAAATAAAAAAGGGTACTGGTGTGTTATATGATCGCGTTTATATAGTAATGAGAGATGAAATCTGCCAGACTGGTTATTTTCAAGAGACCGCTATAGAGAAATGGAATGCAAAGCGTAGTTTTCATTGCGTTTACGATATTTAAACAGTTGTTTTTTGGGGGTTTAGGGGGGGGGGGAGGTACCTAGGTTAGTTTACGTTTATGACATAGGCAATACTTTACCCCCCACCCCACCCCCTAATGTGCAAATATATAGCCCACATTTTTTTCTAAATTATTATATATACATCCTATTTATTTTATTTCATTAGCATTAACCAAAGTTGACTTCTTTAGAAGTGTCGTTATTATGCACCAGTACCGAAATTTTCTAGGAAAGAAAAAATCTTGTGGCCTGTGAAACAGACAAGAAAAAACAAACAAGAGTACGCTTGTGTCAAGCCAAAGAGCTTCCAGCAAGACATGAAAGCCAACAAACAGAAACAGCAAGAAAACTCAAAGAAGTGGAATAAAATAAGAAGAGCATAAGTTAAAAACCTGGGCAATCTTTCTGTGAGATTCCCTTTTTGAACTAGCTACGGTAACACCAGAAAAGCTATGCCATTCCATTCACTCTTCACCACTCTTTTCAAAATATCAATTTGCCACAGTGATGATTGCATACCAGTCTCCTCCATTCCTTACCTCCTAATGCCTAGACATACTACTACTACTACTAACAACTCTCCGCAGCACCAAGCCGCCTGAGGCCAACACAGCTACGCACGCTCCTTCTCCACCCCAATCTATTCAAAGCCTCCCTTTTTACACCCGCCCACGAAGTTCCCATTTCCTTTAAATCTTTCTTTATCACGTCCTCCCACCCCAGACGAGGCCGACCTGCTTTCCGTTTAGCCCTAGATGGTTGGCCGAAAAGAACAATCTTCGGCAATCTGTCATCCTTCATCCGCACAACATGCCCTAACCACCTCAACCTTTATTTCATTATAGAACTAGAAAGCGGTATTGAACCACATTTTTCGTATAGCCTATTGTTTGAAATACGGTCAGTCAGCCGGGTACCCAGAACAATCCTTAAGCAATTTCTCTGGAAAACATCTAGCAAATCTTCATCCGCTTTTCGGAGCGTCCATGCTTCAGAGCATCAATGCCTAGACATAGCACTAAGCTATATGCTAATGCTTGCTAATTTTGATAGTATTCTTTTTTACTTATTTCTCATCAACAGTAGTATAATAATGTCAGATAATTCCGATATTAGAACCCTTTATTTTACATGTCTTATTATTCGTGACACAGCGTCAACGCTGGCACTACCATTTGCATAAAGGCAGTCGCTGCTAGTAGAATGGCCTTATTGAGTCCCACGATGACCACGTGGTTTATGGTTTTCTCAGTGAGAATGAAAAAACAGGAATTTTCTCACTTGAAAAAACAGTAATTTTGTCACATTTATTGTTGTTTTCATGGATTGTTATGTGTGTTGTTCGATTTATTTGATGTTTTTCTCGGATGTCAACATCAAATTATGGATGTTTTATGGTTTTTGTCAGTGAGAATTTGAAAAACAGGAACTTTCTCACATTTATGTCTGTTTTCATGGCTGGTTATGTGTGTTGTTCGATTTATTTGATGTTTTTCAGGTCTGTTATATGGATGATTTATGTCTGTTCGTTGTCAGTGAGAATGGACATGCTCGACGCGAATGCTGTGAGATTGTTTGGCTAACCTAACCTGAGAACTTGATTTACATAATCGTTAGGGGAAATTATTGATATACGAAGGGGGAATTAAGAAACAAACATGGTTTCTTTGATCTTTAGGTGAACCTATCCTCTAAACTTGGATTTACGTAATCTCGAGGGAGAATTATGGATTCACGAAGGTGGGAATTAAGAAACAAACATGACTTCATTGTTGTTTGGTTAGCCTAACCTGAGGAATTGATTTACATAATCGCTATTGAAATTATTGATTCACGAAGGGGGGAATTAAGAATAATTATGGTTTCTTTAATCTTTAGGCCTGAGGGATTTATTTATTATTGTTGTTTTGGACAAGTGCATGCTAGGGGTGAATGTCAAGGTGTCCTGGAATAGGAAACAGTTAGATCACATGTTTCCTTCTCAGCCAATCAGCGAGTCGGATACACCCTCCTTCTCAGCCAATCAGAGGCCTGCTTACATATGATTTTCCCCGTTACATAACAATTCACCCTTGATATTTCGTATATAACGGGCATGCACTGTGATTAAATTATCAGAAAGTTCCAGAACACAATGGATAGAACACATGCAATTATTGATGAACTTGAGGCCTTGGCAGCCACAATTAGCAATGTAAGTTCTGTTTTCATTTTTTATTTTCAAAATAAAATTGTTTTCCGTGGTTCCCCTATCCTATATTCGGGTCAACCCCCCCCCCTATACAAACGTCCCTATATGATGTTTATACTCGATAAAAAGTGTAAAATACGCTCTTTTTTCGTTACGTAAACCCCATCCTTCCTTCCCCCTCTGTTTACGACCTTAATTCTAGCAAAAAGAAATAATTTTCTTTCGCTAAATTTATGCAATTTTAAGTGTCTATATCCTAGCTAAAAGCGACCATTGACTTCCGTCACTGTTGTTATTAACCTAACCTGGTTTTGACATAATGCTCTACGCGAGGTTAAAATTAGCTGTCACCCCTTTTCCTATGTGTTTACGAACGTGGCAGCCAAAGTCTCAAGGACCTGTTTCTCCGTCAAAATTAAATACATAAAATATTTTCTTTTACCCTCAAAACCTAACCCCCCCCCTCACCGTTTTACAACAAAAATCTCGCAAAAAGAAATAATTATCATTTCGTTAAATTTATGCAATTTTATTTTTTCTATATACTATCTAAAATCAACCATTTAATTCCGTCACTGTTGTTATTAACCCGCTCTGGTTTGACACAAGGCTCTCCGGCGCGAGGCCTATAATTAGCTGTCACCCTTTTCCCTCTGTGTTTACGAACGCAGCAGCCAAAGTCAAAAGGAACTGTTTATCCGTCAAAATTAAAATACTTTGAGGCAATTGTAATAATTAGGCGCAGACGCAATGTGCTATTTTGGAGAAGAGAAACAGATTATTTTCAAGCTTTCTTTCGATAAAGTTTCTTTTATATTCCCGGGAGGGGAGCGTGAATCCAGTATTTTTTGCTGGGGGGAGGGTTAGCACTTTTAATAGTGACAAAATAGAAAAGATAATTGTTTCTTAACTTAATTGATTATTCGTAATTTAGTGATTTTAGATATAAAATTTTAATAAAATGTAGTAAGATATGGCTTTCGATTGAATAAAACACATGATTAACTCAATGAGGGGGTAGACTTAGGGTGGGTTAATTTTCCTAAATTTAGGGGGAGAGAATATGGGTTTTTTGCTTTACTAAAATGCAATACTTTTCTAAACAAAATTGTAGTTAATAACTTTCTTTCTGTAAAAAAGGGGCAAATTATTTAGATACTAACTTTTTCCCTTCTTTTTAAGGCAAATTGTGAAGAATGCCCATCGCCTCCACTCGCTAAGAAAGCGAGGGTTAATAATGCGGGCCCTGCGAAGGCTACTGTCCGGCAATATGGTAGCTGGCCGAAGCCTCCAAAACAAGTGCAATCATCTGTACAAGAATGTAACGCCGCCGGCCCGTCCACCTTCCATCATACGGTGCCTGGTCCTTCAAGAGCTGCCCCACTAATGCACGGTCAGGAAGTGGCCATCCAACATGCACTACCTGGTCCTTCGGATTCCCAAGTGCAGCCAGGATATGTAAATGTAAACATTTTTTTCCTACCATTCATATAGAAATTTCTATCAATTTCTTCCAACTTTTATATGCCTGTTCTACATGAAACATTTTCAAACACTGCGTAAAAGTATATCTCAGTGGGAATATTGAAAGATTTTTCTCCCCAAAGGAAATATAATGTTCTCCCTTTTGAATCATGTCAAGTGCATGCATTCGCCCTTTTGTTAAATTAGATTAGTGAAGCCAAAAAAAGGCACTATATTCTGGTCATAGTAGGGTTAGGTAATTTTTATTGCGATATAAACGAATGGTTCACCTTGCCTCTACAAATATTACAAAAAAAAACTTTATATCTGAATAAGTGGTCTATTATGACAGGAGATGGTTATCTATTTTAAATCATGTTTTTTTTCCAAGGCAGAAAAAGACTATTAATATGAAATTTTATTTGGAGGACTTGTTTGAACAAAATCAAAACCTACTATGTCATGTTTTAGATTGTAAATATCTTATTTTATGGTGGGGCCGGCGCGGAGTCCAGGCCGGGCCCGGGGCGCACTGCGGGGAGCGCCAGTGGGGAAGCGCCGCGAGGCCCGGCTCTGGGGGGGGGGTATACTAGTGGAAATGGGGACGGGGTGGAGTTGTTTGAACAAAATAAAATTGTCAATTCTATGTAAAGCGACGTATTAGATTGTAAATATAATATATTAAGTTTGAAATTTGAAATTTCAGAATATAGATAGTTGTTGGGGAACAGTAAATTAACCAAATGCTACTATGTGCTTACTGCTACTACTACAACTACTACTACTACTACTACTACTAAGCACGTTTTAAAACATATGTCAATAATAATCGAAATTTTAAACAGGAGGGGGTGACTTGAACGCTTTGAAAATAAGCTATTTTTTCATTTATAGGTTGTCCTGGGTCCGTACTCATCATTTCCCCCAGGCTCGTCAGGGGGAAACGGAGAGGATGCGCCTATGGAGATTTACAATAATGAAGCATCTACTATCAGTGAATGGCATGGTAATTCCCTAGAAATACCCTTTAACATCGATGACCTTTTCAGTGATTTTTTTTTAAATGTTGATAGTAGCACAGCTGAGCAGGGTACTGTAGATAATTCAGATTCAGACTTCGCATTGCTAAGCCCCAATACTATGCAGCTTTTGGATGATTTTGTCGGTGGATTGAGGGGAAACCCTTCCCCCTCAGATTACATGAACATTTCCCCACTTAAATCGAATGAAGCGGCTTCCCATCCCCCTATTATTGAACACCGGGGAGGAAGGGGTAAAATAGAAGAGGGGGAGGGGGATACAACTCTCCCAGACTTTCAGCCGTCCAACAGAATTTTAAATAATATAGTTGTTTTCACTGCCACGGGAGGGGATCCTTTTAATAAACTAATGGCGGGGAAATTTGTTTTTGATCCTATAGAAATTGTACACAACTATGTAGACAAAATTCGTGCACTTCTGGAGAACCAGATTCAGTTGTGGGGAGGTAGGGATTCAATTAAGGTCTCCATTGTTCTAAAGGTTTTTTATTTGAATGAGGGAAAAAGCGAGGTTTACTATCATTTTATACATTCCGAGATGCGTTTGGTTTATTCAAATTTAGAAAATTTTGAGGGAGTTTTCATGGATTGGGTGGATCAAATTATAACGCATCTCGAGAACTTTAATGAAAATGGGAGTGGCTCTATAGTTCTTTTTGTTTAAAATTTAAGCGTTCATATCTGTAAATTTAAGAAATATTTCATTTTAAGCGGGGGGATAGGGGGGGACCGGGCAGTAGTTTTAAATTATAATCCAGATCTAGAAGGTTGTCGTGGTGTCCAGCGGATCTGTTTTGAAACAGATCAAAAGTGTTTTAGATATGCTTTCCTCATATCAGCCTTTCAGCCTCTAGCAGATGACGCTACCAAGAAGAATTTAGACCCATGGGCTATACATGGGAAGGAGGGGTCCAGTTTTCCAGTTGTAGATTTTTCTTGTTTAGAAGCAAAATACCCAGTAACGCTTCGATCCATTGATATTTTTGAAAGGGCTAATGCCCACTTAAATATCGGCGTTACTGTGGTACAATACGAAAGTGAATTTGAAGATGGGGTTCGTTTAAAAACGAAGGGGGTGGTATTCCGTGTAAGGGGTCCCTCAGTTGAGTTGGTTAAACACTGGGTTTGGTTGCTTTACACGCCACCTAGTCAACCGAACACAATCGGTCATTTTAACCCTATCACTGACATTAGTAGAGTTCTGGGGGAGGGTAAGCTTAGGGGGGAATGTTTCTACTGTCCAACATGTCTCTCTAGATTCCGTAGTGATATAAAACTACGGGGTCATATGAAGCATTGTAGACAGCATGGCTACCAGACAGTGGAAACGGTTTCAGGGGATAGGGCCATTCTATGTTTTAAAAATTTCCAGAACACCCTTCTCCAGTGCAACAAAATATCTTTAGTCTGTGAAGCTAAACTGGTGGAGGTGAACGACCCCCAATTTCCAAACCGAGTCAAAGAACATCAGGCTATTGCAGTGTCCTACGCCCACGCACAAAGAGACAGTTCTAACACCATGCGGTTGTTAGAAATAGTTGAAACATTGGATGAGGGACCTGGGTGCATGGACAAGGCATTGACTAAACTGATTGGCACGGCTAATGGTGCTATTTCTCGTTTGAGAAATACCCATTATCCAATGGTGTTGTCCGCAGAGGATCGTCTCGCGATTAAAAATAAAAAAATATGTTGGGTTTGTAAGGGGGAGGTTGTAGAGGGGGATAAGGGGACTAAAGGGAAACGTGGGGGGAGGGGGAAAGTCAGAGATCATAATCATATGTGGCAGGAAATATCCTCGGGGGGTAGCAATTTTAGAGGGGTTGCGCATCAATCGTGTAATATAAATGTTAGCCAGCAGTTTTTTTATCCCTGTTTTTATTCACAACTCTAATTATGACTTAAAATTTATTGTACCGGCACTGGCAGGGATGCATAGGGAGGGAGGGGGAGTATATGGTCCATGGGTAAATAGTATATTTACCCACAACATTAGTCTCAAATCGGCTGAGAAGTTACTGATTCTCGAGCTCAAATGGCAGGCAGTGGATTATGGGCAGACGTGTTGGACTAAAATCAGGGTGTTCTATTCCTTTATTTTTTTTCCCCAGGCATTGAGTCAATTGATTCAAGTACAAAAAAGCGACAATTTTGATAGCTTTCACTTGCTTAAACAGCACTTTCCAGACAGTGAAATGTATGACCTGTTGACCTGCAAAGGTATATACGCATACGATTATTACTGTTCAGGCGCACGCTTAAGTGAGGAGAAACTACCTCCAATTGAAGCTTTTTACAATTCACTGACCAACAGTGAATGCACAGCCGAGGAGTATGAGTTTGCCAAGAAGGTGTGGTCCAAGGGGGATTGTAAAAATGGGTCGGAGTATTGTAGACTTTACTTCGCCAGTGACGTTCTAACTGTGCTAGACATACTCTGTAAGAACACAGACCAGATTTGTTCAGAGTTCGGGTTAGATATAGGCTATTATTTTTCCGCACCCGATTTAGTAATGGATTTAATTTTAAAATTAGCAGGGAGGAAATAGGCCTAATCAGCGACGTAGATCAGCACCTTTTTGTAGTGCGTTTAATGAGGGCAGGGTATGTTTTTCATGGGGACCGCGTCTTATCAACCGATCCGAGCGGACAAAGCACCGGTGCAAAGTCAAATGCAGTGTTCTTGGACATGAACTCATTGTACCCCTCGGCAATGTCACACTACTCTTTGCCGTGGGGGAACTATCAATGGCTTGAGAATCCTTGTGAGTTCTCCGACATTACCACTGTCGAGGACAATGGGCCACAAGGATGGTTCTTTGAAGTTGATGGTCACATTCCGCTGGCGCTTCACGACTCAGTCAAATATTTGGTTTTTCCCTGTATCAATCGACCCGTGAGCAGGGACTCTCTGACCCATATAATAGTTCATTGGTTGAAGATATGGGGATGCATTGGACTCCCTCTAAAGAGAAACTGATTGCTGATTTTGACCCCAAAGAGAATATCGTTGTTCACCTTGTGCTTTTGCACTGGATGGTGAGCAATGGCTTCAAAATCACAAAAATACCCAGGGTCCTGCAGTTCAATCAGCGACCCTACTTGAAAACGTTTATCGACACCTTTGTCGATAAACGCTCTCAGGCAAATTCAAAGGTGGAGAAGAACATGTATAAGCTTATCCTAAATTCAGCGTTTGGCAAAATGTGTGAAAGTGTACGTAATAGATCTCGCTGCGATGTCGTGACTGACCCTCTAGAGGGTTCACGAATTATTGCCGACCCCAATTTTACATCGTTCACGAGCATAGATACCGGCATGGTTCTTCGACACAGGTGAAAATAAAATGTAGTACTGATCAAGAATATCGCAGGCGGCAGTTCAGTACTGGAAATTTCAAAAAAACTCATGTTGTCGTTCTTTTAAAATGTGTGCAAGGTGCACTGGCCACGGGAGGGGGAGGTTCAAGTTTACTATGGTGATACAGATTCTCTGCAGTTAAAGGTAAATGGGACTGAATTGGATTTATTGGGTGATTTGCAAAAGGGGGTGCACATCAGCTCGCGGATGGATTTCACCAACTGGAATCCATCACTCTACCCCGAGCTGGTGAAACGTCAAGCCCCCAACCAACTATTAATGTTAAAATCAGAGACGGGGAGTGATTTGATATCCCGGGGGGTGTTCCCGGACCCCAAAGTTTATTGCGTGGAAACACATAGTGGGGATGAAAAGAAGGCGTGTAAAGGGGTGCCTACACATTTTGTAAAGAGCAATTTCAACATGAGCGTGTATAGAGACTGTGTAGAAAATAGCCGAGAGCACAAGTGCTTGCAATTCGCTCTCTACAGTACAGAAATTATACTGTAAGAGTAGAAAAAAATGCAATGTCATGTATATCCGACAAGGTCTATGTGCTCGAGAATGGTGTGACTGTCCTACCCCACGGCCACTACCGTATTTCAGACCGAGTTGAATGGATTGACTATCGCAATCAACTTGGTCTGGATAAATTAACCTAATCTGACTAACCACTAACCACCCCTAACCAGTTCATAAATTAACTAATCCAAATCTCACTACCTTAACCACTGACCCACCCACTAACCTGTAGCAGCCGTCGCAGTGACCGGACAACTATTGTAGTGTTTTTTTTCCACCGCCGCTCCCGGGGGGAGGGGGGGGTCCCTTCCCGCGGCCGCCCAGGGGGGGGGGCCCGCCCGCGGCCGGCCGGCCTGCGGCCCCCCGGTCCCCGGGGGTGGGGGGACCCACACCTTTAAATTCACTATAATCAAGTTTAATTGTGCTGCTAGCAATTTCCAAGTGTGTGTATTTTCTGTTGTACAAAAAGTGTTGTATAGAAAAGTGTTTTTTTTTGTTTTTTTTTGTACAGAAATGTGTTTAAGTTGACAATAATTTATTTAAAAGATTTTTTAAATAAAATTGTTGTACAGAAAAGTGTTTTTAAATTCAAAAATTGTTTTTTTTTTTACATAAAGTGTTGTACAGAAAAGTGTTTTTAAAGACAATAAGGGCTTATTTATAAAGTGTTATCATTGCCCTGTGTTCATGTTGAACAAATAGAATTTTCATTTTGACCGCCATGAAATTTTGTCAATTGTCCTTGTTGAACAAGTGTTATTATTTTTATCGCTGTGCAGTTCATGTTGACTGCAAATATTTGTTTTCATGCAGTGCCGAAATAAACGCTACCATGAAATATTGTTTTTTGTTGTTCTTGAATAGATATATCTATGGGGGAAATTATTGCTACTTATTCATTGAGCACATATTATTTACAGTTAGTTGTAGTACTACTTTTGTCAACAGCAACAGCAGCATGTATAAATTTAAAACACTTTTCAGATCGTTTCTGTGTGGTCCGTCAATGTCGGGGAAAACAACACTCTTAGCTAAAATAATTCAAAATTGCGATAAAATGTTTTTGGAAAAGCCGAAAATAATCTACTATTGCTATAGTATTTGGCAGGAGTCCTATGATAAAATAAAAGCTATTGCCACAACCATACCAATGCAATTCATACGGGGACTTGAAGTTTTCAATAGTATTGAACCGAACTCGTGGCTGATTATTGATGATTTGGCTGAATCCATTGAACAGTTCTCACAGGAAATGCTACAACTGTTCACCGTTCACTCCCATCATGAACAAATTTCCGTTACCCTAGTTCTACACAATCTGTTTCATCAGAGCAAATGTATGCGAACCCTTGCTTTGAATTGCACCGTTTATATTATCTATCGAGTCGTTCGTGATTCTAGCTCACTCATAACTCTCAATAAGCAGATATACCCCGGCGCCCCTAAATTTCTGTTGTCAGCGTACACTCATGCGACTAGCAAGCCCTACGGTTACATTTTGCTGGATCTTAATAAGTGCACGCCCGAGTATCTACGTGTATTAACTGACATTTTCAACAATGAAATTACAGTATATCTTCCGGTGAACATTAGAAAAGACTATTATTCGCCATTATGACACTTAAGAAACTACACGAACAACGGCATCTTTTTTCCGTTTTAAGCACTTCAAAACCATTGCTTAGGAAGGCTATACTCAAACATGGGGTTGACAATGATTTCATTAATCTCATATCTGAACTTTGTTTAAATTTAACTGAGGGCAATGTTCAACTGCCAGAAGGTGTTAGACAACAGACAAAGCAACATCGTTCCACTGTACGTGCCTGGGCTTTAAAAAACAAGGGGAAAAAATTTAAAATAAAACGGCTCCTTCAAGCAGGTGGTAGCTTTTTCACACTTTTACTACCGATAATTGCAGGACTTGTAAACAGTTTTCTCTAGAGCGAGAATGGCAAAACCCTATAAATTGACACCATTTGAACTTGTCCGCTCGCCCGTCGAACATTTTGAAGACAATCTAAGCAAATTCATTAACGATGAGAATATTGCCGATGACAAAAAACTGCTTTTACTTCAAGATACATTGCGACGTATGGACAAACATAAACCTTATCGTGAGAGAGCCACTGTCACCACCGATCCCTCTAAACAGGAAAAATCTCCTCAAGATTCTGCAGCACTGCAATCAAAGTAGAAGGAATTGAATTCAAGTTTATTGAAAATTGAAAACCTATTGCCACTGACCTATCGAGAACAGAGTAAAAGAGTATCATCTTATCTCGTGTTGGAAACTGGCGATCAAGTTCAAGTCGATAGCACAGGGAAACGAATTATAAT
The DNA here is from genome assembly GCF_049724085.1 of Artemia sp. Qi Xiang Cuo. NCBI lineage: Eukaryota > Metazoa > Arthropoda > Branchiopoda > Anostraca > Artemiidae > Artemia > Artemia sp. Qi Xiang Cuo. The sequence continues at coordinate 51,241,109 of NC_142807.1, forward strand.
TCAGGGAAAAAGTTATAATCTAGTTGATTTAATTTGTGATATGGTGACGAATCGTAAAGGACTTTTATCCTTTGACAATAATCTATACACCTTTCTGTGTGTATCAAACTTCCCCAAAAGTCTTATTGGACATAAACAAATTCTAAAGAAACTAAGAGAATATAGTCCACCTCCTCCAACTCCATTTAAGAAAGAAGAAGATTCAATATTTGAAGATACTATCAGCGCCACTGATTTTACAACACCTGTGGCTGCTAGTCAAAAGCGAGGACTAATTGATTCGCACACCAGTGTAAAAATGGGGAGTGGACATTACACTACGTGTCTACGCTCAACATGGATGAAGTTCTGAAATGTGTCTATGAAAATGTTGGCGAGGCGGGGAGTTTAAGTTCTCCCGAATCACTTTCCAAGGCTGTTTCGGGCACCACCACATTGAAAAATGCAAAAGAGTATCTAGAGAATGAACCGAGTTACACACTACATCAAAATCACAGGCTTCGCAGTAACCAATATCGACAAACTAAAGCCTTTTTCCCTCTGCATATAATGCAAACGGATCTTTTAACTTTAGACACACTTCAAGAACGTCACAAAGCGCCATACAAATATATTCTGATGGCAATCAGTATCTTTAGTCGCTATGCCTATGCCATTCCACTTCGATCAAAGAGAGGTGTCGAAGGTGCTAGGTGCATTTAAAGTACTCTAGAACTGGATTCACAGCGCAAAAATTAATTGGATCTCGATTGTGAATTTATTAATCCTTCGCTTCAAAAGGTTATTAAGAAATAAAATAGGATACTATATCATAGTCACAGTCCAATAAAGGCTGCATTGGCTGAATGATTAATAAGAACGATTCGACTATTAATTTCAAGATATTGCACATTGAAAAATACACCGGCTTTTATTCATGATTTAGATAAAATCATGCAGATATACAACCATCGACCCCATCGATCTCTGTCCAACTCTAGCCCTCGGGATGTTCACTACAGTGAAAATACATTTGATGCTTTTCTAATGCAATATTCCAATGGCAATGAGAAGAAGAAAAAGAAGAAGAAATTCAATGTTGGTGATACTGTTCGAATTAATAGAACCACCAATATTTTTGAAAAAGAGAATTATTTATGGAGCACTGAACTTTTTAAAGTTTCCAAAATTTTGGACACTAAGCCCACGACATATAGACTGAGAGACACAAAAAATGACGATATTCTTGGTAGTTCTTATTAATATAAACTGCAAAAAGTTATAAACACTAGTGAAATGTATCAAATTGAAAAGATAGTAAAGAGTCATAAACGCCATGGTAAGAGACATTTGTTTGTTCGCTGACTAGGATACAACTCAGATTTTGATTCTTGGGTCAGTGCTGAAGATATTGACAATGCCCAATGATTTCTATGTGACTTTCATGTCCAATGTTTCTGATCCTCTCTACAATGACTTGAATAGAACAAGTGATTTTTGGACGAAACTCTCCCCCACCATCAAATTCAACGACAATAGAAAGTATGAAGTGGCTCTTTTCGACTGTATTCTCAAAAATACCTATGACATCCTGAGAAAGGATCGTAGATATGAAATAAAAATTAGACCCTATGATTGGCCGCCGCCACCGACAGGTGATCAAGAACAAATTCAAAAAATCAATTGGATGGATTATCCATATATTGAATTACCCTACGAGGAACTCACCTGTATGAATGATTTATGTCGTTCTAATAATAAAAGAATTTCCGCTCGTAAAAAGAGAGCTTTTCATTTCAACTATTCAAAGGAGGAGGGCAAGATCTACATTAGTTCACCTATTGCTAGTGAAAAGTTTATTCTCAACGATAATCTAAAGTACGTTCTTGGTTTTAAGCTCAATATAATCAATGGTAAAAGTGCCGGAAACACTAATTTCATTTTCTCTGACTATCCACCTGTCTTCTCCACAGACACCTGTATATTTCTCTATGCTTCATTTGTGGAAATATCTCGGGTTGGTAATTCAAATGTTCGCCTCCTACGAGTTCTTGAACGAAAAACCACTCAAGAACATACTCACCACTACAATATAAGGCATCTTCAGTATATTCCCGTAAACACTTCCTATTTGGAACTCTGTCATTTAACGATAAGAACCGAATTGGGTGATCCACTAGCAATTTCAAAAGGTTGGCTGTGATTACATGCCATTTTTGACCCATCATTCAAAAGCACGATGTCTAATAAAAAAGTGGTATTCACTTGTCCTGATATTGACTGCTATGTTAATACTCTTGGCCCGAGACAACAGGGCAATGGAATGGACTACTATAAAGGTCGCTCATCAATGTCTGGCTACGGTCTTGGCAGTTGGTTTGCTAAGCTGTTTCGCTCTTCACTACCACTGGCTAGAAAATATCTTGTACCGGCTGCGACAGATTTTGCATCCTCTACACTATACGATTGGGGCTCTGGCAAGGATTTTAAAAAAAGTGCTTCGGAAAATCTTAGGTCCAGTGCGCGAACCCTTGGCGAGAGATTAAAACAGAATGGTAAAGGCTTAAAAAGGTCAAGAAACAATGCATAACTCATCAGTCTCTACTCAGGTCGGAAAGGAAAGACATCATCCCTCTTGTCAAAGAAAAGAAGAAAAAGCCGACACGTGCTGTAAACAAAAGTCCCAGAAAGAAAATTATTAGATCGAAACTAGATTTCTTCTCCTAAAATGTCCTACCTACCGCATAAGGATTCTCAACCTTCAATCACCGCCTCATTGAATCTATTCAATGCTGAAAATGTTGATGTGAGTGTCAAGCATGGATACTATGAACAATTTTATCCATAACAACCCCTCTCCGACAATCTCCACTTTCAAATTTATTCTAATGAAGACTACCTTATGGAAATGTCATCAACATTTATAGATTTGCAAATGAACGTCCTTAAATTTTATAATTCATTGCCAATTTAGGCCGATGGAATATCCTATGAAAATTGTTTATTACATAATTTATTTCGTCAAATCAGTGTCTACATTAATGGCACGCTGGTGAGCACTAGCAACAATCTCTCGAATTATGCGAGCTATATGCAATTCATGATAATGACACCCAAGTCATATAAGAAATTGAGAGGCACCTCCAATGGTTATGAATATATTACTAATACTGATAGTACAGATGTACTTAAAAATTCTGCAACTATTGAATTACATCTAGTTGGAAAAATATATCATGAAATATTTAATATACCCCAATGGCTGCCGCCCAATGTTAAAGTGGATATAACACTAACGCTTGCACCCTCCAATTTCATATTGAGAAAAGAACTTGCTGCCAATCCTGATGTAAGTCTCTCCCTCACCTCGGCAATACTTCATGTACGCAAACAGCAGGTTATGAGTTCTGTTGCTTTGGCCGTGGAAAAACTGAGAGCCAATGGCAACAATATTAAACTACTTGTTCCTCATACAATCACCAATCAACGTCATATTGCAATGGGCTCACGCACCTTCACCGAGTCATCCTTTATCAATGGCGAAATTCCCTCGAAACTTGCGTTGGCATTTGTAAAAAGCGCCAGTGCAATAGGATCATGGACTGAATGCCCACATAAATTCGAGATTTTTGGACTTTCATCTCTTGTGTGCAAAGTAAACGGCATCCCACTCTACAATCTATCTTTTGATAAATCCTATAGAACATTGTATGAGTTGACCATGCAAACCCTAGATCATGACTCGCAACTATTTGAAAATGGTATAACCGAAGATATGTTTGCTAAAACACATGGTATCATTGTACTGGATTTTTCAGGTACACAGGATATGAGTATAGTACGTACAGGGAGTGTGCGTTTAGAGCGTACATTTACCGACCCATTGGCTGAGAGTATTGCACTAATCTCACTAAATCAATATGAAATCTATTGGGAAATCACTCCTGAAGGCAGTGTTCTACTAGACTTGGCGCCATGAACACCAGTCAAATAATCAATGTATTTAATATGGACCCCTACATGTCCCAGTACAAATGCTATTGTCTGCCCTCGGACTATCTTGGAAAAATTCAAAGTGTCAACAATACCTTGATTATTGTTAATAGCAGTCCGTTGACTGTGCTGACGGGTCATTGGCTGTGCATCTTTCAAACAATGAAGACGATTGAATTTTTTTATCCTCTTGGTCTAACCTATATATTCTACACGCCTCAAATCAGCAACTATACTGAGAGCACTGGGAAATCTATTATTCAAAATCGGAAGAGGGTACAGGATCTAACGGCTTAAAGCTGTGGCTTCCATGCACTACTATATTTTGTGTTCCGTTGTCGTGACTATACTTGAAAGCAGTTTTTCCACATTTATAGTGACAATCCACATCTGAATAACTTTCTAGTGGAAAATATCCTCTCAGACCTATATAATATTGATTTCAGTGCCCTAAGAGTAAAGTGCTTACAAAATGTTTGTGAATTTGTTTATTAATAAAATGCATATATATATATATATATATATATATATATATACAACAATGTCTTTAAATCTTCACTTTATATTTATTCATATTCGATGTATAGGCAACTGTCGTGAACCACAAATGCCGATAAATCATTTGGATTCACTGTATATTGATCTTGATTGACTGCAAAGTCAGGGTCACATTTTCTACAGTACAATGTAACTTCACTCTTGTCATATCTCTTTGTATAGTCAATGATACTATTTGCATTCATATTATGAAATTCAAGAGTTTCAATCTGTCTATTTGAAGCAATATCACATACAATGTTCTCAAATGGTGAATCACATTCCGTCACAGCCAAATAAAAATCACTTGGTTTATAGTCATAGTAGGCAGTGTCATCACAACGATGACGTAGAAACCAGATTGTCTTGTTACCCCAACAGTTGAATCGTTGACCAGATTCCTCTTCCCAGAATAATTTAAATCCACGACGATACCAATCTCGTAGAAATAAACTAAAATCACGTTTGGGATTCTTTCCAATCAGAGCAGGGTAAGTATTCTCCCACTGATCACATCTATCATAGTGACAATTGGAGCACAGGTGCCCTCTAGGATGAGAGTCACACACCTCCTCAAGACATGAATTACATCCTCTAATTTGTACTGCATAGCCTCTATGTAATTTACAAGGATTACATAATTTACACTTTTCACTATAGTCATCAATAATTGTACAATTCTCACATTGATTCCAACTGCCAAGAGTGTACATGCACAATGGACATATATAGAAAATTTTTCGGTTTCCGATGTCAACTCATTCACAGCTAAAACGAAACTGATCCTCTTCGTTCGATAAATTTAAGGTGGAGGGAAATGGTGGGAGAGAGGAGTAGCTCTGTGACGTTACCTCTTTCGAATTATGGGGGGATCCATCTACATTGAATCCATTGGCAATATTTTCAAAAGTATATCCACTATATCATTCTGCTTTGTTTCAATTAATATATCAATAAATTGACTATAAGTATTTGAGTCACATTTTAAAAGTTTCATACAATAGTCCAATGGAGGAGAATCACTCCTCATTATATTGTCAATTGTTCCCTGACATGATAATATCCCGCGTTTAAGAGATAACTCGAGAAAATCATCATTCAATATCAAATATTTTTTCATAAACACTAGATTTGATCTAATTCTCTCTTTCTCAAATTTATTCATTTTTCAGTCCTTTCACTCTGACTGCTGACTCTAGACTGACACTGATTCGTTAGCCCTACCCAGAAAAGAAAGAGAACATTTTCGATTTCGAAACAATTTTATTGAATAATTACAACAACAACATCAATAATACAGCGCATGTACAATTAGCGATACTGTTTATTGTCTTCAATATGTTTCACCAATGCACTTAACGCACATTGACATGTGCTATATCAACTTTAGCGGCGAAACATAATTGATCCTCCATTTTAAATTTGCTAAAGTATATCACATATCTTGCATATACTGAATCCCATTCCAGACAAAGACGTGATCCTTTCGTGATTTCCACCGCAATGCTTGGTGCTCTTGTATTATTATCATCAACTCCACTATCAACTTCTAATAGGGTAAACATTCCACTCATTATTACAAATATATATCCAAATGAGTAAAGTCAAAACTGTTCTTCTCACTCCTTTGAATTCTATTCACAGACTAATAAAACTATAACAAAAATCCTTTCCTTATAGTCCCTCCGCCGCTAATATGTAACAAGCCCTCTGATTAGCTGAGAAGGAAACACGTGATCTAACTGTTTCCGGGACACTCATAACATTTGGCTTGAACAACAACATCAAATACTATTTCTGGATCATCCATAAAACAGACATGAAAAACATCAAATAAAACGAACAACACACATAACCATCCATGAAAACAGACATAAATGTGAGAAAGTTCCTGTTTTTCATATTCTCACTGACAAAAACCATAAAACATCCATAATTTGATGTTGACATCCGAGAAAAACATCAAATAAATCGAACAACACACATAACCATCCAAGAAAACAACCATAAATGTGACAAAATTACTGTTTTTTCAAGTGAGAAAATTCCTGTTTTTTCATTCTCACTGACAAAAACCATAAAACATCCATAATTTGATGTTGACATCCGAGAAAAACATCAAATAAATCGAACAACACACATAACCATCCATGAAAAAAACCATAAATGTGACAAAATTACTGTTTTTTCAAGTGAGAAAATTCCTGTTTTTTCATTCTCACTGAGAAAACCATAGACCACGTGGTCATCGTGGGACTCAATAAGGCCATTCTACTGCTGCTGTCTGTATTTTGGTTCTATGACCACCAGTAGCAGCACTGATGCCACTAATGTAAGCATTGCAGGGACCACGGTCTCTAGCAACTCCAAATACTCTCTTCCCAACCCTAACAAGGTCCGGGGAAAATAATCAAATAGCGATCGTAGAAAATATAACTCCCATTTATTGACCAGTGCCTTAAATCCTACACAAAAACTAAATCAACTGAAAAACTACCATGATAAACTCCTGAGACAAACTAACTGAAAAAATATATGTACGCATAAAAGATCAACTCTCCCCCTTGGTCAATCAGTGCAGAACCTAGCCAATCAGACCGATGGAACTCCAAACTAAATTTAGAGTATCCATAAATTACGGAATCAAGAGGTCAGGATTGTGTTAGCCCGTGCGATAAATCACACTGAATATTGATACAAAGCTAATATATTTTATCTTGTATATTTGAAAGAAAGCTAATTTCAAGAGCAAATATATTACCTTGTACGTATATAGGTTCCTTATGGGTTTATTCTTGAAACTTTTTTCCCTATGATTTTCTTTTGTGGTAAATTAATGTAAAATATGTTCAGTAATCTGAAATGTATTGCAAACCTTGTGTTTATTTTCTAGTTTTTAATTTAAATTTTTAATTCAATTTTAATTTTTAACAAAGAAACGTATATCACTAGCCTTATCTACTTTCGAGTGTTGCTGGGCTATATTCGATTTTGATGCATCGTTAGGTAGGATAGGATATTAATATTGAATCTTAATACTGAATCCAAAACAATATTGAAAAATTACTATAAGTAAACATACCCTTTTCAATAAAAAGTACAAGGCACTTTATTTTCAATTAATATACATGTTTAGCATTAAAAATGTATTTCTTCATTCCCTGAACAGTAAGTCAAGATTTTTCAGTAAGATCTTTCAGTTTTGTAAGTCAAGAATTGTTCTGCTTTGACTTTTCTTTTAGCACGTTAAATCAAACGTGTGAGGTAACTTCTTATGCAGACCCACGAGCAGACTTCCTGTTGAGTCGGATTATTATTGACAACAAAGAAAATCAAATGTAAATTTCAATTTGTCAGTGCAACTGAAAGCTTTCAAGGTAAGTGGTTTAATAAGCGAATTCATGCCTAGTCCATGCTCCTTGATTTCATTTGACTAAATCCTTTATATTTTTCAGCTGCAACTAAAAACATACAAATTTTTCAATTGAGGCTAATTTTGATCCGCTATTATTCTTACTTATTAGATAATTTTACTTGCTTACGGGAGGGAGGCTTCCAAGACCCCTCCGCCTCAATACTAAGGTCTCCAGGTCTTAGGACTTCGTTTAATTATTTTTTTATATTTTCCCCCATTTGCTTATTTTTTGTTGTTTTACCCATGCCGGTAAATCCCGGCTTACATGCCTTACGATATTCGTCACAGCAGTGCAAATACCAGCAAACAATTGCCAATACTTTATGCAGGAGAGAGGGGCAGGGCTTATATGCAATGGAAAATCCAGAAATTGCTTACCATGACTTTCAACGTTTTTTATTTAAAAAATGATGTCTAAATAGGTGTCTATTACACAGTCAAAGTTAAAGATGGTACCACTATTAATAGTAGTACCATCAACACTGCCAAGTTGCAAAGCCAGTCGCACCACCAATCCACCTGAGACCAACACAGACTCACTCTCGATCTGAATAACATTGTGTGCATCCCACAGTAACATATACAGATATATGTACTGTGGTGCATCCACACCAGACGTAAAAATAAGTGATGTGTGTTTGAAAATTCTGCTATTTTCAAAGAAGGATTGAGTATTAAAAGGGGGGTGCGGATTTTTTTTCTTTTTTTTTTGCAATCCATGCATATCAAACAGTTCGTGGTAACGAACTGTAAGTAAGGAGTAACTCGGGCCAAAAGTAACCAAAACTCTATAAAACTTTTTGATAGAAATTGGATTTCAAAATAATTCGCTTTTTATACTGATTCCAAATATAAAAAAAAATTATGAAGCTCAATATTACTAATCAAAAGCAACGAGCCTGAGAAAATCTTCCTGATTTTTTTAACCAGGAGCGGAAGGCCCCCAAAGGGTCAAGCAATCTCAATGATAATTGTACCATCAGATTCAGTATATTAAAGAATTCTACTGTAGAGGTTTCAAGCTTGATTTTACAAAAATGTAGAATTTTGCATTGCTTTCCAGAAGAAAGATGACGGATGCGTGTTTATTTATTCATTTTTCCCCCAGGGGTGATTATATCGAACCACTAATCTTAGAAGATCACGAGAATAATAATTCAAACGGAAATTAAATGTTCTAGCATCTAGTGCCATTTTAAGTGGCCAGAAAGATAAGAGGGCAACTAGCCTCTTTCATTTGGAGGGGATTTCAGCGGGAGTATTTTTCAACAGGGGGGGGGGGGGTGGTTCTATGTCAAGGAAATTTCCGTGAGGAGAGACAGTTTCAGGGGAAAATTGTCCGGGGAGAAGGGGGGGGGGGTAAATTTTCTGGGGAAATTATCAGCAAGAAAGAAATTCCCGGGTGGAACTTTCCATGGGGGGGTATATTACGTGGAAGGAATTTTAATCAAATTATTTTTCACATGAGAAAATTTTCGTGGGGGGAATCTTCCATGGGTAATTTTCCAGGGAGGAAATTTTCCAGCATGATTTGAAAACTGATCAGAAATTAAATTAAAAAAAAAAGTTTTTTCGACTGAGAGCAAGGAGCAATATTTTAACTTAAAACGAACAGAAATTATTCCGTACACGAGGGGGGCTATCCCTCTTCAATCCTTTGCTCGTTGTGCGAGAAATTTTAAAGCTTTATAAAGGCTTCTTATTCCAATGCAATGGCCCTTGTGTTTCAGCAGTTGTTCTTAAAGAGTTTTGATAGAAAGTTAAATTCTAGCGTAAAGAGTGAGGAGTTGAGGAGGGAGCACCTTCCGTCGTTTACGGAAAATTTTCTGTTCGTTTTAAGGTTTTGTTTTGTTCCTGACATTCAGTAAAGAAAAAACTTGTTATTTTATTTTATTCGGCATGAAGGTATCACCATGTAGCCATTGCTTCGGAAGCTTTAAAAGAAGCAAAATTTCTCACAAAAATTGAACATAAACCTATAAAAATTCCAACTGTCTTATCTTAGTGTTAAGTATCTTGTGACCAACACACCCAGAAAAGCTTATAACCCCAACTCTCCCGCATTTAAGAGCATCATTTTTACCAGTATGTGAGGATATTTTTTTCTGTTACCAAACAATTTTTGCAAACGATACTATTTTAGTTTTAAGATTATTAATTTTATCGACCCCACCCCCTAAAACTCTTTCGTGTCGGAAGAGACCAAGCCAAATCTCAACGTACGCCGGAAAGAAAAACTACTTTTGCCCCTCTAAAGGTTAGAGTCTAAACTTAATATCTCTACGATATAGATCTCAAACAGATTTTCATATTCCAGAGAGGACAGAGGCATTTCTTGGAATGTGGTGCACTAGATGGTGTAACATTCTCCACAACACTGCACCTTGAAAGGTTTTTAAACTGGACAGGAATACTCATAGAAGCTGATGATCGCTTCTATTATGACTTGAAGCATGTTCATCGGAGAGCGTATGGGATTCATGCCTGCGCAAGTCGTGACCCCTATCCGTCAGTGGAACTTTTTAAGCCATCCCCTATTTATATTCCTTGGACAATAGATGGACGTAATGTTACAAGTAAGTTAAAGAGTAATAAATATGATGAGTTTGTAAGAAATTTACAAGAGTAGTCAAGCTGTTTATGGTAATAAGAAGTAAGTAAAGGGGAAAACAAAGTATAAATGGAATAGAATATCGACATTCTGTTTGTTTTGTAGTTTTTGTTATGTTTAGCATCGAATCTTCTTTCTGTTGCCTTGTTTTTTTTCTCTCTCTCTTTGCGCATAGCTTTTTGACTCGTGTCCTTAAATAAATAAATAAACAGGTTACCGATGATACGGTTAAGAGAATTATTTTACCTTCAGGCCGTTATTGGAGACCCAGAAACAGTCGGTTGTATGGCCTGAAATCGTATTTTTTTTTCTTGACTAAATTGGACTTTTTTTTCATTCTTTTCAAGCATTCGGAACTTAACCTGTTTAGAATCCAAAAAGACAAAAAATAGATGCTATTTCAGGTTTTTCTGGAAAAAGCCAGTGCTTGATAAATTTTGTAAGCATTATGGAGTCAAATTAAGGCTTTTCAAAGATATCCAAATCAAATAAATTTTTCAAGTACTTCTTTTATTCTTTAATTCGCAAAAACATACTTAACAGGGGCCTGTTACAAAATTTTTTAATATACCCGGTGTTTTTGTGAACAAAAACATTATTTCAGCAAAATTTACCAATCATTGAATGAAATTACTTTTTATGGCTAGAATAACTCTTTTGTAGATGTTTTGTAAATTATAATCATTATTTTTAGCAATAATATTTACTTTTGTACCAAACTTAAAATACTTTTCCGATTATCTGCTTCATCTTGAAGGTTACCATCAGTTTAAATTTCAAACCAGAGTTTGTGGAAAGATCTATTCAGTAATTTTGTAATATTTTATGTAACTAGGGCTTGACTCTACATTTTCCCACCTTCATCAAAAACTCCCAAATTCTAATCCTTAAACGGAATAGGTTATGCTCGTAAATAGTTCTTCTTTCGTAAACTTGATGGCAAAAAAGCCTTGGTGGATTTAGTTTACATCATTCTGCATCAGGGGCATAATTTGCTATGGGGCAGGAGGGCAACTGCCCTCCCAGACCTCATTTTCCCCTCCCCGTACCTAAATTTGCCCCCCGTACCTCATCTAAAATTTAGTTTTTCCAAAAAACGTGTCAAAACAAAGATAAGCCTGCATAATTCAAGTATCCACTGAAAGGGGTAAGTTTTCTTTAGTATATCTTTGCCTTTTTTTTTAGTATATGGCTTAATTTTTTAGTTTTCACTGTCATTTTTACTTGAGAAAATAGGGGAAATTGGCTCCAACTTTAGCCCCCCCCCCCTTCAACAATTTTGACGAAATTAAGCCACTGTTCTGCATTAGTGTCTCGGCGGTTGTACAGCTTACAATCTAGTTCACAAGAGCTTCGGAAAATATTCATATTCAGTTACGTTGAAAAAAATAGAGGCATGAAAAAAATTCTATGAAATGAAACTTTCAGTTTAATGGGTTAGATGCGCATAAAGAAAATGGTGCTATATAATTTATTTTGAGCGGGAAAAAACCTAGCAGCTCTTAAACGTTACGATATTTGCTGAGCCAATAACCGCACATGACGAATAAATCTAAGTTCTCTCCGGAGACTCTAAGTTTGTTAAGCGATACCTTCTAAGTCTACCAAGAAAAATCCTTCAGATACCTATCTAAAAAGATTACAAATACTACAATTCTTATAAAAAAAAATGTATAAATATTTGTATGCAACCTGTTAAATTTATGTATAAACGAGATGAATAGACATCTTATTTAATTTACAAAATGCTGCCGGCTAGAGAAACCAATTTTTCAACTCTGACCCGAAATAGAAGCGAACTGAATATTTACCTAATCAAGGACATTTTATTCACTGAGCGACGTAAAATTAAGCTGACGAAGGAAAATTTGACTCCAAGTAAGAACCTAGCTTTACTCTACAGCGGTAAATGTATATCAAATGTTCTAACTTTTCACAGTAAATATTTACGAAAGTTTATAGCAATTTTTTTTTTCATAGACGTTAATCCAGGAGGTGGGTACCTCGTAAGTGGACACAAAGAGGAACAAAATGGGAGCGATGCCGATTCAATCCAAGTTGAATGTGTACCTATATACACAGCCATAATAGCAGCCAATATTACTAGAATTGACTTATTTGTACTGGATATAGAGGGCGTTGAGCTCGATGTGCTGAAAACACTGCCATTTGAAAAAGTTGATACTGCCGTGTTTATGATAGAAATGGCTGGCAAGTCAGATCAAGAAAAGAAAATGATTCATACGTTTTTTCTATCTAAAGGATATACTTTTTATGATTCATTTCAAGGTGGATTGCATCCAGGGGATGACATTTTTATTAAAAATAAATACTTTAAGGGTGAGGAAGATATGTCAAGGTTAAAAAACTTGACTCATAAAGATATTTTTAAGATAATAACAGGAAGAAAAGAGGAAGATATACATTCAAAAGATCTTGAGTTATATATTGAGGCAGCAGACCCATTTTATGGTCGTTTAATATCTACAAAGGATATGTGATTTTTTTTTTATATGTGTACCGCTTTAATGCAATATAAGCAAATTACACTTTGTGCTAAGTCCCCCTGGCTTAAACCTTAAATTAGATGTCGAAGAATTTTCAAGAGTGACGTAAAGATGTTGTGAGATTTTTTTCTACGTCTTTTGTTTTTATATCATTGCCGTTTATTTTATAAGAAAGACGTTTAAGAAATAACTAGGCCTCCTTTCAAGGCTCGCTCAAAGCCTTTTTAGTCTCTATATAGTAGGAAACCTTAAGTAGTGAAAGCATTATTGTATTTAAAGTTTTTAGTATTTTTGTGTATATGAATGTATGTATAGTTCTTGACACTAAAAAAAGGAGAAACATAACTGCTTGCGATACACAAAATTTAATTTCCCTTGTTGCTCCAAATAGGGAACTGTAATTCTTCTAAGTGGAATTTTTAATTATGGATATTCCAATGGTGCGGTTTTCATTGTGGGATCTCAGGCCGTTGTCTCAACTTTCCATACATTTGTTTTTGCAATAAGCTTCGACCATTAAGATTAATAAAAATAATATTTAACATTCCTGAATCACCTTTAAATGGCAGTTCTTCTTCACTTGACGTGTTGACATTTTTTTTTTTCAAAAGATGTTTTTAAATCTACAGTTACTATGGACTAGAGTTCGTTCTTTACTAGGCTGCAGCAGATGCTGCAGTCGTGATAGCTGAACTTTCTTAATCGCTTGGAAATTACCCATAAAACATTTTGTGTATGGTCACCACTGGCTCATTGTACATAGTACACCACGTGCACTATAGTGCCATACACTATTTGCTATATCTATATATTAAGTGGCACCGGAAACATCTAAATGTTAAGGATTCAAAGACTTTGATGGCGCTTTGATGTCTCTCATCTCTGAAACAAACGTTCATGACTGTATATATACACCTAGACTGTGATCACTACTAAGAAAATGACAAAGGAAATGCAAATGCTGCCCTATTTCATTATCTAGCTTTCTAAATATTCTCTTTGTCGATCCAGTTGTAAATAAATATAGCTGATACACTTCAGCTGCGATAATTAAACGTGTGACATAGTTATTTTGAGTTATGCATGTGTCATGGGTAAACTAGGCACGAAGAACCGAATGGTATAGTCAGAATTGTCCTATCTTGTACCGTTACGAAGATAAAAAGAGACATAAGCCTCTAAGTCGCGTCTGTCTCTTTTTTATCTGGTCTTTGTGCAATCCGGAATGACAGAAGAGGAGATTATCTTATGGAGATATATCATGGGGACGTGACATTTACCTCCTTTTTTGTCAAGAAAAAGGAAGACATACATCATAAAATGGAATAATTTAGAATTCGCTCAGAATACTTCGACAGCCGACAAACTATTTCCCGTTTTTGGTTCTCCTCAAAAGTTACAACATGGTTAATGTCGTACTTTCAATTATCACAGCCGACTTATGAAATGACACTTTCAGCTCAAACTCAAAAAGGATAAGTGAATTCGAGGAAAATTACACTATCAGACACGAGATATCAGAGAAGCCTGTTGCAGAGGTGTCAAAACCCTGTTAACATGCTATAAAACCATCTATTTATTATAGCTTGCTTGCCCCCGCAAGCTGAGCTTGTGGTGTTCTGTAAAAAATATATCTATATATATTTTTTTAAATTCATCTTAATGGGTAATTACATGATTTTGTTCCGACCCAGACCCGTGTATGCAGGACTCTAGTCAGGTAGATGGGAGGGAGCTTACAAGAAATACAAGAAATTAACAACTCATATGAAAATACGATACTTGTCCATTATTAAGAAAACACCCAAGTTGATTCAATTTATAGGTACACGAGTTGAAACAACTTAGACGCTTGGAGATAGATATGATATATATAATTTGGGCTGTATATTTGCGCCTTATGAGGGTTTGGGGGTTAAGTATAGCGGGCATGCATGCAAAATATAGCCTAATCCAAACAAAATTCCAAGTTTTCCACTGAGCCGAAGCTAATTCTCTCCGAGTACAGACAGTAATAAATCGGTTATTGTCTGATATAACGATCCAAATTCTTGGAGTTCTCTGAATAATGGACAAGTACCGAAAATACACATTAGATTTAAAAAAAAAAATCCAAACAATTTTCAGATTCAGGGGAAGGTAGAGCTCATAGTTACTCTTCTATGTACATGCCTGTGGCTCTATTTGGAAAATTATTAAATTTTATTATTATACGAGATGGAACACAACTAATACGCTATTTACGAGAATAAGCAGAGAATTCTGAAAAAGAAAAGTAAAGTTCTATAGATTTTTCTGGGGACTGGGCTCAATCATCCTGCTTTACATTTTGCGGCTTTTCTCAAAAATTCTTAGCCTCTTAAAGAAATTTTTCTTCTAACTTAGCTATAACCGTTTTTTTTTATTCTTATAATATCTTTTGAAACCACCTATCAAGATAGAAAAATTAGCATAGAAAAAAAAGGTATAAAAACCGGTATTAAGTATAATGCCTTGCTTGTTTCACAACTTTTGGTACTATGCTATAGTAAGAAGTTTGGTCTTTGACATTTCAGTTATGAATTTTTAGCTGATCCTGGAAACATGGCAGACCATCAAAAGAAAAATAAATAAAAGAGCCACTTTATAAGAAGTAGCTCATGTACAACGAGTTACTGTGACCATGTGTATTACTAATTTAACAAGGAATGCTAAAAGTCAAACAAATATTTACACGGTTATCACGTGTTTTGTATTAATTATTTATCTGGTGAAAATGAGGAATATGCAAAAAGTTTCAAAATGTCCATCTTTTGAAACAATGGTCTCCGAAGAAACTGACATGGAGAACGAGTGTCTAGTTGATTACATAAGGGCAACAAGGCTCAGTTATCCCTCAAAATTGCCATATAATTTATCAACCACAATTGATCGAACAAATCTAGTATCAATTGCACCCGATGCTTATCAAAGTTTTCTATATGACAAAGATGCTCCTTGGGTTGAAGCCCTTATTGCAGTTGAGACATTTGTTCCAAAGGTAAGGCTGTTTATGCAACGCTATGATGTCGTTCCACAATTCCACTGGTGTCATGTGCACCGTTAGGGGGTGTTGATACACCTGATAAACAAGATGTTTAAAATTGAATCAAAGAGGAAAATGAGAAATAGTCGATTCATATATTTGTAAAAGCAAAACTCCTGGTTAGGTCCTTTTGAAAACTCCTTGACGGCTCTCTTGACTAACATAGGAGGAACAAGAAAGCCCTTAAAGCAACACAAGTGAGCCTCCTCTTTCTTAAAATTCCTTACAGCTAGACTACTACAAATACACAAATGTACAAGAGTTGATTGCCACGAATATATTAGTACTGCTCTTCCCTCGTGTCGAAACCCGATTGTCCCCCTCCCCTGTCCCCCAACGGGAAACAACTCTGATCTAAAAATGCATTTAAACTCAATTAAATACTCGTCTTTATTTTTCAGTTGATTGGAAAACTGGATATAAGATGGTTACAAGGATACGCATAAGTAACTCAGCCCATCATACAGATTATTATGTTAGTCGGAATCCGAAAACCAAAATCATATCACTTAAAACTTAATCTTTTTCGCATGCTGACCCAATGGTATGCGTTGCGCAGGCACCGATCACCAGATTCAATGCCTTCGGCCGGGAGTGCAATTCGTGGTTCGGTGCAAATTATCTTACACTTCCCGTGCCCCCCCCCCCCAGATTTCTCCAGGTTTCAATTTAGAGCTTGTTCGGCTTTGTCTGAGCTTAAAGGGTCACACCATTGACCCCTGTCCAAAACCAAAGAATCAGCGACATCAGGACTTGAACCGCTGACCTCTGGATTTCAATTCCCGAGCGCTAAGCCCTCGGCTAGGACGGCTCGTAAAAAAAAAAAATCACATAACGAAGTAGATTAAATAGGATAAAAAGAAAGATCAATAGGGCCCATTTCTAGGTTTCAGTTTTCTTTTCATTTTAAAAACCTAATAGTGATGAAAAAACTTCCTAATTCCCATTTATTTGTTAGTTACCATTTCCCTTAAACCTTTCCTTACCACAACATCCCACGCCATTCGGGGACGACCTGCATTTAGTTCGGCCCTAAACGGTTGGCCGACATGGAAAATCTATGGCAATCTGTCATCCGTCATCCGCAGAACATGTCCTAGGCATCTCAACCTTCCTCTCATTAGACTATAGCCCTAGTCAGTGAGATCGAACCGCATTTTTCGTACAGCTTATTGTTTGAGACACCGTCAGTCACTCGGGCACCCAAAACAATCCGCAGGACAATTTCTCTGCAAAAAAGCTAGCAAATCCTCCTATGTTTTTCGGAGTGTCCGAGCTTCAAAACAATACTTGACCACTGTCATCACTTTAGCTTCCAATATTCTAATTTTGGTTCGCAGACTTATCTTCCTATTCTTCCAAACTTTTTTCAACTATGAAAATAAAAACCTGGGTTCTGGCTATTCTACTTTTAACATCTTCACTGCACTCACCGTCTTTACTAATAATATTACCAAGGTAAGTGAAACTGCCCACTTGATCAATCTTTTCGTTACCCAACATCACCTTTTTACCTTCTCTTATTCCTAGTTCTAAGTGAATTAATCTTCTTGATATTTATTTTCAAACCTTTTTTTCACCCTGAATTCGCAAAACCTCTAAAAGTTGATTCATTTTGCTAAAACTTTCAACTAAAATACTTAAATCACCAGGATAATCTAAATCTAGGAGTGTTTTACTTCCCCATTTTGGTTCCGTGTTCTCCCATTGCCTTTGCTGTGCTTTTCAGGAAAAAATTCATTAAAATGATCCATTTAATTGAAAATAGACCACAACCCTGCTTAACGCTTGATTTAATACCCCATTTCCTAGCTTAACCAAAGCAATATTTTTGTCGTATATGGCACAGATCAATTTAATGTATTTATCTGGTATACCGTACAAGGAGAGGACTTTCGCTAAAGCTCTTTTAACAGCTGAATAAAACGCTTGATCATAATGTATAAAACTGAGGACTAAAGGTATTTGTTTACTCAGGTTCTTCTCAATTATTAATAGTCCAGTAAATTTGCAGAACTCCGGGACAAAATTGCAATATAAATGATTTTTACACCGTCTCTTAGAGAAAAAAAACTCTGTGCAACATATCAAAAGTCCTCAAAAATTCCCTTGGCGGAACAGAATAAAAGATAGGGAGAAAGGGGAAAAATTGGAAACATTCAGGGGCAGATTTCCTGTGGGCTTGAATTTCACGCCTGCACTTTTTCTGCGCAGAGAACTCGAAAAAATAAAGTTATATTGTTTTATTGCTGGACTTGGTTCGACTTCCCCCTTTAGCGGGGAAGGGGGAGGAGGAAAGCAGTATCCTCGAGAGTTATGGCTAATCAAAATGTTGCCCCCAAGGTTTTTTGACTCGATGATTTAAAAAAACATTAATCCCATGGAGGTCTTTGCAAGCAAGTGTGCAAGGCAATCCATTTTTTTGGCAACTACAAGCCTTAACTGTCACAGTTGGAACGCATGCAGCTGCAACGAACCACATTTAGCAGATGAGGCGGAGTAGGTCCGATGTCTGTCATGATTGGAGTGAGGCGTCCGTCACGTAATCGCCAACTCCAGTCTTTCGGGTCGAGTTCTGACGCAGTATTACGCCATTCCATTACATGATAGAAGACTCTAAAAGAATGAAATTTCACAGCTGATGGAGTTGGTGAAAGTCTCTCTGGGTTCACAGCAGTTGATATCTTTGAGCTGTTCAGTTTTTGAAGAAAAACCCTGTGCCTACCTTTCCTGAGACTCTCCCCTTTCTTAGCCTTGTAGAAACACAGCAAAATCTTTTCACCGGCTTGCTGGACTTCTTCCTTCTTACAGCGCGGATTAAGGAATACTCCACAGTTATTCCTAAATTCTTCATGGCTTTTTAGGAATGGCAGGACAGCCTGCTTTCGTTTCCCAAACAAACAGGGCGTCGTGTTGCAACCAAGAAAGGGGTTTCAACAAGAATAGTGATAAACCTGTTCCAGGCCTCATTTGATAAAGTTGATGTGCCAATATTTAGTTGGCAGCGCCCTTGACTTGGTACTGGTTTAGAAGTAGAGATCCCTGGCTTTTGGAGGCAGGTGATGGAGGAGAATAATCAATAAATCAGTGTCGTTTCCAACTACTGCGGTTACCCTTCCCTTGGCCGTGTTAACACCTGTTATTGCAATCAGAACGTCCGCATCTTGGACAAGCCTCCTACCAATATCTCGAATAATGTTCTGCTTATTGTTGGGATTCCGCAGTAAGTCCTCCTTCTTCCTTTGCAGCTTCAGAATCAGTGTGAAAGCTAGGTGACATCTTTGGTAGACGGACCAATACTTCTGTGTCACGAATGAAACTAACTGTTGCAAGTTTGTTCGAAAGTGTTTCCTGTTTTTCATGGAATATGTTGGAGTGGCCATCCATCACTGATCACGTATTTTTTCGGCTCTTTTCATAGGAAGTTCACAGGTTCTGCCTTTGCTAATTTCCAAATAGCTTTCGCTAGCTCCGCTTGATCTCGCTGTTGCGGCAGGCTTGACGATTCGAAAAGGGCAGTAGGATAGCTGGAGAATTCAAATCTGAGTGTTTCTTCCATATCCCCTCCGGTTGTAGTTGCCGCTGCTGCAAGACGTCAAAACAGAAGACTTGCGTCAATTTGTATGTCTTCATCGCTTAATCACTTTGCTTTTGCGCTTGAAGATGTAGCGATTGGCATCAGCATCGTCCATTGACTTCAGAATTTCTTTTCCTATCGCCTTTGCTGCATCCGCGTTGACATTTCTTGCAGCTGTCATACCATTCGATATGTTGCGCAATTGAGTGCAGTTGTTGCATGGACAGGACTGCGTATAAAAGCTACTAATGCCTTTTCGTCCTTTTTATCTCTTTCTATCCGAGCTGATCTTGCGGAAACGTGCTGGTCAAATGACACGTACTCAACGCCGGTGAGTGATTGCATAAGCTCATTAATTTCAGCTCGCACTGGCATTGACATTGTCCAGATCAACATTTGCGTCTCACTCATTCCATTGCTTCTAGTGAGTCTCATGCTTGTTTTCAGTGACCTCATTAGTACTTGCTCAATTAATAAGTCAGGAGAGAGCCCAGCCCAAAATCTATCGCTTCTTCGAATGACAAACATCCCATCTACAACATCTTTATACAGCTTCTGGTTACTTTCTTTCAGCCATTCCATTTGCTGAAGGAATATTATCACCAATTTCGTATACAGGTTATGGCCTGCTGCTGCAAAGTAAGGGAGCATTTCAGTGAGTGCTTGGAGATACTGCACCCTGTTTCCGGTCTGTTCCGCCCTGATGGCCTTCTTCAGCAATCCGAAACTTTCTGAATGCTGAAGCCATATTTTTGAAGTCCTGTTGTTCTGCAGCGTGTCTTAGCACTCCATTCGCATTTGGATTCGAAGCGCTACGTCTGCGTTGGATGCGTCTTCAAGGGTTACTTCCTCATTCAGTTGAGCTATACATATTTTCGAAGCTTCTACAAAGTCTGGATGACTCGAACATATATCATCTGTGCCGTTGAAACCATAGGATTTGCAAATGAGAATGATCTGCAATTATGAGTCTATAGGCTTGAGCGCTCTCATGGCTCTTGAAACAGACTCACCGCTAAGATATGCTTAATGATGTTACCGGCTTATAGGCATTCGAGCACTTCTTTTATTCCTGTTCCCGTCATCAAGTGCCCGATCGGTCCAAGAAAGCTCATACCGCAATGGAGACCACCGATCACTAGAACTGCTGCCTTGACATGACTATCAGCATGCTCAGCATTGATGATGTTCACCACTTTCATGTACGAAGGTTGGTCGAAAGCAACAACTGGTACCATTCACTGCTGGCGTGCTTTATTGGAGATAAAACTTAGGGTTGTGTATACACAAGAAAGATAGGAAGGATTATAGTCGATCATAGGCAAAAAAACAATTGACGAAGCGCCTTTGTATAACCCATGGTGAACTGGTGAATGGTATCCACTCCATCCGACCAGTTTCGGGTCAGGTATCCAGCTTGCATGCTAAAGTAGGTCAATGCCATCGATCTTGTCATCGAAGGTGATGGTCGGGATGAGTTTGTACGCAAGACTGTTCTCCTGTTGGCTTCTATTGTAGGAGAAGAAAGAAACTTGTCCAACCTGCTGGAGAACTTCAAGGTTTACAACTACTCTTGGGATTATAATTGGAAATATGGGTAGCCTTGGTGTGGCAGCAGCTAGCATGCCCATCCCATGGAAAGTACCTTTTCCGTCGATAGTGCAAATGTTGTGGTCGACATTGTCGCCAATGAACTGGATGAAAGTTTTAGAAGTCATCTCTGGATATTCTGTACCATGAGTTACTGCTGTAGAACGCTCGAATTTAAGCACTTCAGAGTAAGAAGTAGAAAAGCCTAGCCTATTCAGCTGGTCGATGAGAAAACGTGAACCAGATTGCTGGTGTTGCTGGACTTCAAGGTATACTTGTAAAGGAGCGAGCAAAGATTGGGGATGGCAAGCCTGCATTATTGCTTGACCGATTGAACCTACCAGTACGTAGTGAATCTCCAGCAAACAGGAAGAGAGAAGCAGAAGGGAATAGGATACTAAACTCTCGTCAAAACGGTGTTAGAGGGTTTTAAAACCAAGTGGATAGACCTTTGTCTCCTCTCCAAATTCTGTACAGCCGTCTGACTATCTTTTCCCGTTAGAGGATATCTTGATTTCCCCCTCTTTTCCCCAGTAACTGGAAAACAGGGGGAAAGGCTAATGACAGAGCAAACAAAGTGACATATTCATTCTTCTCGTACTGGGAAACCCCAGAAAACAAGTCTTGCAGACTGCTGTACAGGATCTTTATTTAACCCCTCTTTTCCCCTGTAAGTACGAAAACGAGGGAACGACTTATTACACAGCAATAAAACAACGCACATTCTATCTTTTTGGACCCAAGAGCATCAGGAACGCCATTCTCAGCATCAAAAACGACCGGTCGTAGATTTTCGAGTTTTCCCCTGGATTTTCCCCTTTCCCCAAATTTTCACCCTGTTCCGCCAAGGGGATTCTTGGAGACTTTTGGTATTAGAACCCGGCGCCATGCCGATGACGGAAGACCAGCGGCGGCAGGGCCAAAAACAGCGTGCCGTGCCGCGCCACCAGTAAGATGTCGGCGGTGTGCTGTCGGTAAGATGTTGGTGGCGCGCCGCCGGCGCGATCAATGTTGACCGCAAACATTACTGTTTTCATCAGTCTTTCTCAAATCACAGGTTAAATTTACAGCAGATTCAAGCTTATTCATGAGTTCAAAAATTCACAAATCACTGGCTGGAAACTGGTCTTCTTCGTTATTCTTCAAGAGAAGAAGAAATCTGGTAGAGACGAAACGGCTGTGGCGTTTCAGAACCCTTGTATAATACGAGTAGTTGAAGTGTCTATTAGCTATGTATTCTTAACATAAATAATTATCAAAATTAGTAGTGTTTTTTCATCGCATACATCGCATTACTTCACTTACATACATCGCATTCGCATTACTGCATACAAAACTTCAAATACCGTATCACAAAATTCGTCAGTTATCTGGGTAAAAACTATGAATATAACTTTGAACTTAGAAGCTTAATTTTTTCATAATGTCCTTTGCCTAAATCTGTTTTTTCACCTTTAAAACAGTTGAAATGGGGGACTTTGATATTGAAAGTTTTTTTTGCTCTTTGGATTCCTAAAAAGCCTTCTTGTATTAAAAACTGGTTTTTAATAACAATTTAAAAAAAATGCATTTTAAAGTTTTTTTGGCTTCTTTATAGATTATATGTCATGTAGGCTAAGGCTGAACTGCTGCTTTTTTATTGCTTTTGGCTACTCTTTTGTATATTATTCATTTTTTCTTTAGGGGATTCATTCCAAATTATATACTGATAAATACCTAATATCAGCCAAATTATAAACTGCATCTAAAAGGAGTAAATTTATCAAATTGAAAATACATGATGAACACTTCACATGAGAACACTTCAATTGCAATGAAACAAAAATACTTAATGATTTATTCGGCATAAAGAAAAATGAAGTGCCAGCTATTTTCTTAGGTAAAAAATGAAAAGCTCATCCGTTTTAAATGTAATTAAATGAAATAATATGCAGACTGAAGTAACTCCAGGAAGATGTTCAGATTTTCATCCTAGTTCGTCACTTCTAATCCAAGCAAAATGTTAGGACACTTAGTATCAGTTATTGAGTTTAAGCTTTGATTTCCAAATTCTCACAAAAATTACCAAATTTAAGAAAGTCGCAACAATAAGTCACCTGTAGTCAAAACACTTAAAGATTCCTCTTTGATCCCCACCCAGGCTCACAGCTTCTGCAATGGTCTTGTCCATGGAATTAGCCAAAGGGTTTCTCTTTAAAATAGCTTTTAAGCGTAGCTAGGGGTATTTAGCCTTTTTTGCCTTTCTTCAAAGCTTTGAAAAAAGTGTTATTATATTCCAAATGTTGTATTTGTTTTATGTGTGCATATTTTTGGTAATCATTTGTGGGGTGGTTGAATTTTGTAAGCCACTGTAGACGTAAGAACGTTGTAACATCTAGTACCCTGAGGTCATAAGACTCCTCCTTGAACCTCCCAAATTGAAAGCTTTTATTATGACTTGGCCTTTTAATGTAACTTGGGCACTGGACCAAGGATTCCATAGCCACTCGAGCGCAACGTTAGGTGGGGATGTTGATATCGCTTTCTTCACGACAATCCGTTTTAATGTGAATCTGCCTTTTACTTATGAATGAATGTTTTCAATTTAAACCCGTTTTATCAATAAGAAAAAAACAGGGTGGACGCATATTTCCCTTTCCCTTTGGACGACAAAACCATGCAAGTGCTGTATCAAGTGTATCTCACTAAAATATTTAAATTTTTGTCAACTTTTCAACTTTTTGGCATCCCTGCTTTGAGTAAAAAAAAAATCAAGGTACTATCACTTAAATATAATAACCCCTATGCCCCCCCCCCCCTCTGGATACCATCTTGATAGGATACAGTCTCTGCTTTAAGTCAAAAAAATAATGAAACTTATTGGCACCCCTGCTTTAAAAAAAAAACGAGGTATTATCATTTAAATATGATAGCTCACTACTCCCCCCCCCTCTGGATACCACCTTGATAGGATGCCGTATCTGATTTAAATTAAAAAAGAATTATTGGGATCCCTGCTTTCAATAAAAAAATGTTAAGATATTATCATTTAAATGTAATACCTCCTTATCCCCCTCCCCTCTGGATACCACCAGAATATCGTCTCAGGTTTCATTAGAAAAATAATCTACTTATTAATTAACTAGGTCACTATATGGTTCAAACAAACGCGCAAAATAACGTTAAACAGCTTAGTGTTCCTTTAAAAAAAAATTGAGGGTATGAGTAAATGGTTACAAAGACAACAACAAAAATGTCAAAATTATTCAGATATATCTCAAATTATTGGAAAACTGAGTCATATATTCGCAGTGGCATTCAAATAAGATCAAAAGAATCTAGGAGCACACACAAAAGCCAAATTAGGCCAGTAGCCTATGAGAAATCGCAAAATACCTAAGACAATGAACAAGTCCTAATGGGGGGCCGTGGGTCTATCAAAATATTTCAGTGGTTTCCCAGGGAATTTGACATAATTTTCTTCTGTCTTCACTTTAAATGATAAAAAATTATTATCTTTTTGGCATCCCTGCTTTCAATTAAAAAAAATGAGGCATTATCATTTAAAAGTGATATCCCCCTATCCCTCCCCCCCTTATAGGCAATAATTTACAATTTATTTATGAATCATATTTTGGGGGTAACTTTCGGTTCAATCTTTAATTCCACAACCTTGTACATAGCTTAGTCTATAGCTAAATTTTGTCTCAATAGAAGGTTTTTTGTTTTTTTTTTTTTTGGGGGGGGGGGGGACTAAAAAAGTTTCAGAAATAAGATTGTATGTTCTATCAGGCGTTCAGCAATTCGTTATTAAAAATTAAGAAATTCTCATCTAAAAACAGCAAAAAAAAAAATCTGCAAATTTGCAATCTAGCTGTAGAAACAATCTGTCGGCTGTCAATTTAAAAATCCAATTGAAGACTGAAGCTGTATAGTAGTGAATTCGCTCTATAATTCTATTCAACTTGAAAATAAAATTATTGACTACGAATGAGATAAGAAATATCGATTGGGAAACTGCATTCGAAATTACTTAAACTCATTTCATAAAGACGATATTTTTTTTTGTCAACATATGCAGAACTGTGTATATTGCAATATTTGCAATTGCATATTGAATCTGTTTCATTTTTATACATAGTAACAAAAGAGACCAAAATTAATGAACAAGAGAATAGTGAAGAATTATGGTACGCAAAGTAATATTTGGCAGGGAAAGTCACTGGCGATAAATCGCTAGGGGTGGCACCGTGATTGCGTGATTTTTGGGGATTCGGGGAACCAAATTTTTTTTCAGGAAGACGCATATTTTTGGGGAAATACCCGAAAATTTGGGGATAGTGCAAGCCCTACTTGATTTCTAATCAGGAAAATCGAAATACCAAACCACACAGGAAAAGCTCCGACTTTGTGGTTGACGCAACAAAGAGTTGCCGCAAAATTAATTTAAAGTCGACCGAACGCCGCCGCCTCTGCCGGCGGTGGCGCACCTGTGGTCTGCCGGTGGTGTTACGACACTTCGGCGGCATTCAACCGGGTCTCTCGTCGGCGTTGTTCGGTCGATCCGCCGGCGCGGCACCGGGGTCTATTTGGCATGTTGTACATAATTTTTTTCTCTCCAAAATGGTGTAAAAATTACTTATATTGCAATTTTGTCCCTATTCGTCAATTTTTTCTGTAGATTTACTGGACTATAATCTAAGAGTGAAAATTTGGTCGACGCGTCCATTACCCTTCCTAAAACCACACAGTTTATTTTTTAAAACTTTATCTACATCATCTCTAAGTCTAAAAAGTATCATCATACTACATAATTTGCTTCCTACAGAAACCAGGCTCGGCAACTATTTTTTCCGCTATATTTATAAAGCTGTAATATTTGTATGTCTCTTTGCTTTTTCTTTGAACTAGTAAACAAACTAGTAAACGAACTAGTAAACAAATAGTCTGCAGAGAAATCCAACAATATTCTAGCCGATATTTAGCGTATAATTAGAAAAATAGACGATAAATTTTCCCCTTAAATCATTGTCTCTAACATTCTAGTAAATTTGTACATTTTTTTCTTACCTAATGTCGTTTCATAATTGTCTTCCAGAAAGGACAAAGGCATTTTTTAGAATGTGGTGCCTTGGACGGTGTGATATTTTCCACAACTTTGCACCTGGAAAGATTCTTAGAGTGGACAGGGATCCTCATCGAGGCTGACGATCGCTTTTATCGTGACATGAAGAATACCAATCGAAAAGCCTACGGAGTTCATGTTTGTGCTAGTCGTACCCCACATCCATCTATTGCCAGGTTTAAACCATCACCAATTTATTACAAAATGATAAAAGATGGAGAAAAGTTCACAAGTAAGTCTTTATCTTTAATTAAGAACTATATTATAAACTCTTTTTAATTATAACACTGAAAAATAAAATTACCGTTAAACAAAATCTTGAATTTTTGAGATTTTTAAATACTTTTATTATTATACATTAAACATTCAGTATATTCTCATTAATTCTTTTCAGTCATTAAATAAAAACAATTTGACTTTTTTAACTGAAAGTAAGGAGCAGCATTAAAACTCAAATCAAACAGATAATATTCCGCATATGAAGGGTTGCTATCTCCTCAATACCCTACTTTTTACGCTAAAGTTGTAAGCACCTTAAAAAAAAGCTACCTATTCTAATTAAACAGCCCCCGTGTTTCAGTAGCCATTCTTAAAAATATGGTCAAAACAGTCAAACTTTAGTGTAAAGAGCAAGGTATTGAGGAGGGGGCAACCCTTCATATATGGAATAATTTCTGTTTGTTTTGGTTTTTAATTTTGCTTCTTACTTTCAGTTAAAAAATACGCTTTTTTATTTAATCTTTAGTCGTTTTTCAAAAAATGCAGGTAAATCTGGCTCAGCCTCCATGAAATATATATCCCCCTCCCCTCACGGAAAAACTCTCTGTGAAAATTCCGCCCCCTCCATCAAGTTCCCTAAAGACAGTTCCATCCTTGCTTAAAATCCCCCTCAGCACTTTTAAAAAAAGCTTCCTATTCTAATTAAACGGCCCCTGTGTTTCAGTAGCCATTCTTAAAAATTAGAACAGTCAAACTTTAGCGCATAGAGCAAGGTATTGAGGAGGGGGCAACCCTTCATATACGGAATAATTTCTTTTCGTTTTTGGTTTTAATGTTGCTCCTTACTTTCAGTTAAAAAAAATCGCTTTTTTATTTAAATTTTGGTCGTTTTTCAAATAATGCAGGTAAATCTGGCTCAACCTCCATGTAATATATATCCCCCTCCCCTCACGGAAAAAATCTCTGTTAAAATTCCGCCCCCTCCATCAAGTTCCCTCAAGACAGTTCCATCCTTGCTTAAAATCCCCCTCCCTGTAGATTTTTTGTGGAATATAAAGCCTGAAAAATTACCCTTAGCATACTTTCATTTGAAAAAGACTTTAATCTCTAGTTGGTTTCTTGACCACTCCGGAAATGCCCCCTTCCGTAGAATTTTTTCCGGAAATCAAAATACACGGAAAATAGCCCCCAGCTACTTCCCTAGGAACATCTCCACATGCAAAATTGAGTTTGCAGAGATAATGTAAGACAATTAACAAGAATTTCGTATAGGAATTCTGTCAAATCCCCCCAGTGTAAAATTTTCCCTAGAATTTCCCCCCCCTCCCAGAAATTTCCTTCCCGAAGGAATATTTCCCCAATGGAATTCCACCCAAGTACTTAATCCCCCCAAAAAGAAATATCTGTATACTTACCAATAACAAATACTATACACAAACAATGGGCAAATCTCAAAACTCCCCAAGGACTTTGGGACATTATTTTACCCCAGTAGTGATAGGTCAATTAAAGGTAGCGGACCGTCCCCCCACCATGCAACAAGACAGGTAGTGTATCAATTAAAGGTATCAGACAGATAGAAATCACCATGCCTTAAAAATTCATATCTTTGGTTGTTTTTTTTTATGTTGTAATCAGAATCAGCATACCATGAAAATGCGTGCTGTTAGTATATACCATCTATTGAATTCTACGACGCCCCCGTACCAAACAGGATTTTCTGCTAGGTAAACAGGTCATTACACTCTTTGCCAAGAGATTAAACCAGTATTGTCTATAACTTAATTTACGTTGGTTAAACTTCCGATGGTTAAGAAAGCGTAACAGGTAATTAAAGTATGAGAAATGGGATGCTATAATTAGAATGATTTTAAGTTGAAACATTGTGACGTAAAAATAACTCAGTTATTTGCTTGCGTGTATCGGAATTCCCATGGTATTTGCTTGCTTGTATTTTGTGTTAAAATAAGTAGTTTTTATATCTTTTAAAAGAGTTTTAAGGGGTTTGAGAGACTCAGTTGCCTAATTCCGTGTGATGTTAATATTCATATTGTTAATAAATCGTAAAATGTAATTATAGTATTAGAAATGGGATGATATAATTAGAATGATTTTAAGTTGAAACATTGTGACGTAAAAATAACTCATTTATTTGCTTGCGTGTATAGGAATTCCCATGTTATTTGCTTGCTTGTATTTTGTGTTAAAATAAGTAGTTTTTATATCTTTTAAAAGAGCTTTAAGGGGATTGAGAGACTCAGTTGCCTAATTCCGTGTGATTTTCCTTTACTTGATGGTCATTAAAAACGAATTTTTTGTGTTAAATAAGTGGTTTTTATATCTTTTAAAAGAGTTTTACGGGGATTGAGAGACTCAGTTGACTACTTCCGTGTGATTTTAAATTACTTGAATTAATATATATTATTTTTGTGTTATAATAATTATTTTAAAATTTATCATTTCAATGATCTTTCAGTTGTTTTAGAGAATCAGTTGAATAATTCCGTGTTTTTTTCCTTTAATTGATTATCATTAAAAACTAAATTTTTGTTTTAAATAAGTAGTTTTTTTATCTTTTAAAAGAGCTTTACCGGGTTTGAGAGACTCAGTTGCCTAATTCCGTGTGATTTTTCTTTACTTGATGGTCATTAAAAACGAAATTTTTGTGTTAAATAAGTAGTTTTTGTATCTTTTAAAAAAGCTTTACGGGGGTTGAGAGACTCAGTTGCCTAATTCCGTGTGATTTTTCTTTACTTGATGGTCATTAAAAATGAAATTTTTATGTTAAATAAGTAGTTTTTGTATCTTTTAAAAGAGCTTTACGGGGATTGAGAGACTCAGTTGCCGGAGTCCATGTGTTTTTTCTTTACTTGGTGGTCATTTGTTGTATCTTTTAAAAGAGCTTTACAGGGTTTGAGAGACTCAGTTGCCTAATTCCGTGTGATTTTTCTTTACTTGATGGTCATTAAAAACGAATTTTTTGTGTTAAATAAGTAGTTTTTGTATCTTTTAAAAGAGTTTTAAGGGGTTTGAGAGACTCAGTTGCCTGATTCCGAGTGGTTTTTCTTTACTTGATGGTCATTAAAAAAGAAATTTTTGTGTTAAATAAGTAGTTTTTGTATCTTTTAAAAGAGCTTTAAGAGGTTTGAGAGACTCAGTTGCCTGATTCCGTGTGGTTTTTCTTTACTTGGTGGTCATTAAAAACGAAATTTTTGTGTTAAATAAGTAGTTTTTGTATCTTTTAAAAGAGCTTTAGGGGGATTGAGAGACTCAGTTGCCGGATTCCATGTGGTTTTTCTTTACTTGGTGGTCATTAAAAACGAAATTTTTGTGTTAAATAAGTAGTTTTTGTATCTTTTAAGAGCTTTACGGGGATTGAGAGACTCAGTTGCCTAATTCCGTGTGGTTTTTCTTTACTTGATGGTCATTAAAACGAAATTTTTGTGTTAAATAAGTAGTTTTTTCATCTTTTAAAAGAGCTTTACAGGGTTTGAGAGACTCAGTTGCCTAATTCCGTGTGGTTTTCCTTTACTTGGTGGTCATTAAAAAAGAAATTTTTGAGTTAAATAAGTAGTTTTTGTATCTTTTAAAAGAGCTTTACGGGGATTGAGAGACTCAGTTGCCGGATCCCGTGTGGTTTTTCTTTACTTGATGGTCATTAAAAACGAAATTTTTGTGTTAAATAAGTAGTTTTTGTATATTTTAAAAGAGCTTTACGGTGATTGAGAGACTCAGTTTCCGGATTACGTGTGGTTTTCCTTTACTTGGTGGTAATTAAAAACTAAATTTTTGTGTTAAATAAGTAGTTTTTGTATCTTTTAAAAGAGCTTTACGGGTATTGAGAGACTCAGTTGCCTGATTCCGTGTGGTTTTTATTTACTTGTTGGTCATTAAAAACGAAATTTTTGTGTTAAATAAGTAGTTTTTGTATCTTTTAAAAGAGCTTTACGGGGATTGAGAGACTCAGTTACCGGATTCCGTGTGGTTTTCCTTTACTTGGTGGTCATTAAAAACTAAATTTTTGTGTTAAATAAGTAGTTTTTATATCTTTTAAAAGAGTTTTAAGGGGTTTGAGAGACTCAGTTGCCTAATTCCGTGTGATGTTAAACTTCCGATGGTTAAGAAAGCGTAACAGGTAATTAAAGTATGAGAAATGGGATGCTATAATTAGAATGATTTTAAGTTGAAACATTGTGACGTAAAAATAACTCAATTATTTGCTTGCGTGTATAGGAATTCCCATGTTATTTTCTTGCTTGTATTTTGTGTTAAAATAAGTAGTTTTTATATCTTTTAAAAGAGCTTTAAGGGGTTTGAGAGACTCAGTTGCCTAATTCCGTGTGATTTTTCTTTACTTGATGGTCATTAAAAACGAAATTTTTGTGTTAAATAAGTAGTTTTTGTATCTTTTAAAATTGATATAAGGGGTTTGAGAGACTCAGTTTCCTTATTCCGTGTGATTTTTCTTTACTTGATTTTAATTTAATAATTAATTATGTTTTATATTAATTTTTTGTTTTATATATTAAATGATATTGAAGTGGATTGTGAGAATCATTTTCCTAAGTAATTTTTTTTGTACTTTAATTGTTTGTCATTAAAAACGAGTTTTTTGTGTTAAATAAGTAGTTTTTGTATCTTTTAAAAGAGCTTTACAGGGTTTGAGAGTCTCAGTTGCCTTATTCCATGGGATTTTTCTTTACTTGATGGTCATTAAAAACGAAATTTTTGTGTTAAATAAGTAGTTTTTGTATCTTTTAAAAGAGCTTTACAGGGTTTGAGAGACTCAGTTGCCTAATTCCATGTGATTTTTCTTTACTTGATGGTCATTAAAAACGAAATTTTTATGTTAAATAAGTAGTTTTTGTATC
Source organism: Artemia sp. Qi Xiang Cuo (assembly GCF_049724085.1). Taxonomy (NCBI): domain Eukaryota; kingdom Metazoa; phylum Arthropoda; class Branchiopoda; order Anostraca; family Artemiidae; genus Artemia; species Artemia sp. Qi Xiang Cuo. The sequence continues at coordinate 51,272,576 of NC_142807.1, forward strand.
TTTTAAAAGAGTTTTACGGGGATTGAGAGACTCAGTTGCCGGATTCCATGTGATTTTTCTTTACTTGGTGGTCATTTGTTGTATCTTTTAAAAGAGCTTTACAGGGTTTGAGAGACTCAGTTGCCTAATTCCGTGTGATTTTTCTTTACTTGATGGTCATTAAAAACTAATTTTTTGTGTTAAATAAGTAGTTTTTGTATCTTTTAAAAGAGCTTTAAGGGGTTTGAGAGACTCAGTTGCCTAATTCCGTGTGGTTTATCTTTAGATTGGTTAAATTTAAATCGTAAAGTGTTTGTTATCAACTTTCTTTTTGCATATTTTTATATATATTTATGGGAGTTGATAGACTAAGTTTACGGACTCCGAGCAGTGTTCCTTTACTTAATAATCATTAAAAACGAAATAATTGTGTTAAATAAGTAGTTTTTGTATCTTTTAAAAGAGCTTTAGGGGGATTGAGAGACTCAGTTGCCGGATTCCATGTGGTTTTTCTTTACTTGGTGGTCATTAAAAACGAAATTTTTTTGTTAAATAAGTATTTTTTGTATATTTTAAAAGAGCTTTACGGGGATTTAGAGACTCAGTTTCATAAATACGGATGGTTTTTATTTAATTGATGGTCATTAAAACGAAATTTTTGTGTTAAATAAGTAGTTTTTGCATCTTTTAAAAGAGCTTTACAGGGTTTGAGAGACTCAGTTGCCTAATTCCGTGTGGTTTTCCTTTACTTAGTTGTCATTAAAAACTAACTTTTTGTGTTAAATAAGTAGTTTTTGTATCTTTTAAAAGAGCTTTACGGGGATTGAGAGACTCAGTTGCCGTATCCCGTGTGGTTTTTCTTTACTTGGTGGTCATTAAAAACGAAATTTTTTGTGTTAAATAAGTAGTTTTTGTATCTTTTAAAATAGCTTTAGGGGGATTGAGAGACTCAGTGACCTGAGTCTGTGTTATTGTTCAGTACGTTGTTGACAATAAAAACGAAATTTGTGTTTTAATTTATTTGATGTAGTAACTTTTAAAAGATCTTGTCGTTGCTTTAGAGAACAAGTGTACGGTTTCCGGGTGTTTTTTGGTTACTTGTTTTTAATTAAAGTATAAAATTGTTTGTTTAATATTGTTGTTTCTTTTATATTAATAGATCGGTTATGTGGGTGTTTGACTAAGATGCCAGATTCCGTGTGGTTTTTAATAACATTATTGTCAATAAAAACAAAAATTTTTTGTTAAAAAAGTAGTTTTTGTATCTTTTAAAAGAGCTTTAAGGGGTTTGAGAGACTCAGTTGCCTGATTCCGTGTGGTTTTTTCTTTACTTGGTGGTCATTAAAAACGAAATTTTTTGTGTTAAATGAGTAGTTTTTGTATCTTTTAAAAGAGCTTTACGGGGATTGAGAGACTCAGTTTTACCTTGTCACAGTTACATTTTTCATGATTTTGCAAAGTTCATTTTGAATTTCTTTCGTTTAAATGCAAGAGTTGGAATATTTCAGTAGTTTTTGGTTGTGGTTTACCTTGTCACAGTTACATTTTTATGATTTTTCAAAGTTCATTCTGAATTTCTTTCGCTGAAATGCAAGAGTTGGAATATTTCAGTAGTGTTTGGTTGTGGTTTACCTTGTTACATTTACATTTTCTTGATTTTTCAAAGTTCTTTTTGAATTTCTTTCGTTGAAATGCAAGATTTGTAATATTTCAGTAGTTTTTGTTTGTGGTTTACCTTGTCACAGTTACATTTTCTTTGATTTTTCAAAGTTCGTTTTGAATTTCTTTCGTTGAAATGCAAGAGTTGGAATAGTTCAGTAGTGTTTGATTGTGGTTTACCTTGTCACAGTTACATTTTCTTGATTTTTCAAAGTTCATTTTGAATTTCTTTCATTGAAATGCAAGAGTTGGAATATTTCAGTAGTGTTTGGTTGTGGTTTACCTTGTCACAGTTACATTTTCTTGATTTTTCAAAGTTCATTTTGAATTTCTTTCGTTGAAATGCAAGAGTTGGAATATTTCAGTAGTGTTTGGTTGTGGTTTACCTTGTCACAGTTACATTTTCTTGATTTTTCAAAGTTCATTTTGAATTTCTTTCGTTGAAATGAAATAGTTTGACTAATTCATGAGTGTTTGGTTTTTGATTACCTTGTCACAGTTACATTTTCATGAATGTTAAAAGTTCATTATGTAGTTCTTTCATTGAAGTGCAAGTGTTGGAATATTTCTGTAGGGTTTGGTTGTGGTTTACCTTGTCACAGTTACATTTTCTTGATTTTTCAAAGTTTATTTTGAATTTCTTTCGTTGAAATGCAAGAGTTGGAATATTTCAGTAGTGTTTGGTTGTGGTTTACCTTGTCACAGTTACATTTTCTTGATTTTTCAAAGTTCATTTTGAATTTCTTTCATTGAAATGCAAGAGTTGGAATATTTCAGTAGTGTTTGGTTGTGGTTTACCTTGTCACAGTTAAATTTTCTTGATTTTTCAAAGTTCATTTTTAATTTATTTCGTTTAAATGCAAGAGTTGGAATATTTCAGTAGTGTTTGGTTGTGGTTTACCTTGTCACAGTTACATTTTCTTGATTTTTTCAAAGTTAATTTTGAATTTCTTTCGATTAAATGCGAGAAATGGAATATTTAATAATTGTTTGTTTATGTTTTACCATGTCACAGTTAAATATTCTTGATTTTTAAAAGTTAATTTTGAATTTATTTAATTGAAATTAAATATTTGGACTATTTTAGTATTGTTTTTTTGTTGTTTAACATTTCAAAGTTAAATTTTATTGATTTTTCAAAGTTAATTTTGAATTTCTTTCGTTGAAATGCAAGAGTTGGAATATTTCAGTACTGTTTGGTTGTGGTTTACCTTGCACAATTACATTTTATTGATTTTTCAAAGTTCATTTTGAATTTCTTTCGTTGAAATGAAAGAGTTGGAATATTTCAGTAGTGTTTGGTTGTGTTTTACATTGTCTCAGTTACATTTTCTTGATTTTTCAAATCTCATTTTGAATTTATTTCGTTGAAATGCAATAGTTGGAATATTTCAGTACTGTTTGGTTGTGGTTTACCTTGTCACACTTACATTTTCTTGATTTTAAATTTTCTTGATTTTTCAAAGTTCATTTTGAATTTCTTTCGTTGAAATGGAAGAGTTGGAATATTTCAGTATTGTTTGGTTGTGGTTTACCTTGTCACAGTTACATTTTCTTGATTTTTTCAAAGTTAATTTTTAATTTCTTTCGCTGAAATGCAAGAGTTGGAATAGTTCAGTAGTGTTTGGTTGTGGTTTACCTTGTCACAGTTACATTTTCTTGATTTTTCAAAGTTCATTTTGAATTTCTTTCGTTGAAATGCAAGAGTTGGAATATTTCAGTAGTGTTTGGTTGTGGTTTACCTTGTCACAGTTACATTTTCTTGATTTTTCAAAGTTCATTTTGAATTTCTTTCGCTGAAATGCAAGAGTTGGAATATTTCAGTAGTGTTTGGTTGTGGTTTACCTTGTCACAGTTACATTTTCTTGATTTTTCAAAGTTCATTTTGAATTTCAGTAGTGTTTTGTTGTGGTTTACCATGTCACAGTTACATTTTATTGATTTTTAAAAGTTCATTTTGAATTTATTTAGATGAAATGCAAGAGTTGGAATATTTCAGTAGTGTTTGGTTGTGGTTTACCTTGTCACAGTTACATTTTCTTGATTTTTCAAAGTTCATTTTGAATTTCTTTCGATGAAATGCAAGAGTTGGAATACTTCAGTGTCACAGTTACATTTTCTTGATTTTTCAAAGTTCATTTTGAATTTATTTCGTTGAAATGCAAGAGTTGGAATATTTCAGTAGTGTTTGGTTGTGGTTTACCTTGTCACAGTTACATTTTCTTGAATTTACAAAGTTCATTTTGAATTTCTTTCCTTGAAATGCAAGAGTTGGAATATTTCAGTAGTGTTTGGTTGTGGTTTACCTTGTCACAGTTATATTTTCTTGATTTTTCAAAGTTCATTTTGAATTTCATTCGTTGAAATGCAAGAGTTAGAATATTTCAGTAGTGTTTGGTTGTGGTCTACCTTGTCACACTTTCATTTTCTTGATTTTTTCAAAGTTAATTTTGATTTTCTTTAGTTGAAATGATATATTTGTACTATTTCAGTATTGTTTGTTTGTGTTTTAACTTGTCAAAGTTACATTTTCTTTATTTTTAAAAGTTAATTTTGAATTTCTTTTGTTGAAATGCAAGAGTTGGAATATTTCACTAGTGTTTGGTTTTGTTTTACCTTGTCACAGTTACATTTTCTTGATTTTTCAAAGTTCATTTTGAATTTCTTTCGTTGAAATGCAAGAGTTGGAATATTTCAGTAATGTTTGGTTGTGATTTACCTTGTCACAATTACATTTTCTTGATTTTTGAGTTGGAATATTTCAGTAGTGTTTGGTTGTGTTTTACCTTGTCACAGTTACATTTTCTTGATTTTTCAAAGTTCATTTTGAATTTCTTTCGTTGAAATGCAAGAGTTGGAATATATCAGTAATGTTTGGTTGTGATTTACCTTGTCACAATTACATTTTCTTGATTTTTCAAAGTTCATTTTGAATTTCTTTCGTTGAAATGCAAGAGTTGGAATATTTCAGGAGTGTTTGGTTGTGTTTTACCTTGTCACAGTTACATTTTCTTGATTTTTCAAATTTCATTTTGAATTTATTTCGTTGAAATGAAAGAGTTGGAATATTTCAGTAGTGTTTGGTTGTGTTTTACCTTGTCACAGTTACATTTTCTGGATGTTACATTTTCTTGATTTTTCAAAGTTCATTTTGTATTTCTTTCGTTGAAATGCAAGAGTTGGAATATTTCAGTAGTGTTTGCTTGTGGTTTACCCTGTCACAGTTACATTTTCTTGATTTTTCAAAGTTCATTTTGAATCATTCAAGAAACGTGATTAAACACGTTTTTAAACTACATGCTATTTGCATGCCTTTCCTTGGCACCTTTCCAAACGAGTGGGGATTCCCCGCTGGTTCCTACACATTGCAAAAAGTGAGCAGTACGAAAACTCCACATTTTCAACCAGACTGGTTTTTAGACAACACACCCACAGAGATGACACACACACATAGAAACGAGACACGCACAGACACGACACACAAACAGAGTCATAGTGAGAGAGATATCCAAAAGTTGGGTTGACCTAGGTTCACTTAGAGTGGCGCGCCACTCTAAGTGAACCTAGGTCAACCCAACTTTTTGGATATCTCTCTCACTATGACTCTGTTTGTGTGTCGTGTCTGTGCGTGTCTCGTTTCTATGTGTGTGTGTCGTCTCTGTGGGTGTGTTGTCTAAAAAACCAGTCTGGTTGAAAATGTGGAGTTTTCTTACTGATCACTTTTTTTGCAATGTGTAGGAACCAGCGGGGAATCCCCACTCGTTTGGAAAGGTGCCAAGGAAAGGCATGCAAATAGCATGTAGTTTAAAAACGTGTTTAATCACGTTTCTTGATTGATTCAAAATGAAATTTGAAAAATCAAGAAAATGTAACTGTGACAATGTAAACCACAACCAAACACTACTGAACTATTCCAACTCTTGCATTTCAGCTAATGAAATTCAAAATGAACTTTGAAAAATCAAGAAAATGTAAAATCCACAAAATGTATTTCAGACAATTAAAAAAACAAACATAAAAGACTGAAATATGCAAACTCTTTAATTTCAACGAAACAAAAAAAATATTAAATTAAAAAAAACAAGAAAATGAAACTGTGACAAGGTAAAACAAAAACAAAAACTACTGAAATATTCCAACTCTTGCATTTCAACGAAAGAAATTCAAAATGAACTTTAAAAAATCAAGAATATGTAATTGCGCAACGTAAATCACAACCAAACATTACTGAAATATTCCAACTCTTGCATTTCAACGAAAGAAATTCAAAATGAACTTTGAAAAAATCAAGAAAATGTAACTGTGACAAGGTAAAACACAACCAAACACTACTGAAATATTCCAACTCAAAAATCAAGAAAATGTAATTGTGACAAGGTAAATCACAACCAAACATTACTGAAATATTCCAACTCTTGCATTTCAACGAAAGAAATTAAAAAAGAACTTTGAAAAATCAAGAAAATGTAACTGTGACAAGGTAAAACATAACCAAACACTACTGAAATATTCCAACTCTTGCCTTTAAACAAAAGAAATTCAAAATGAACTTTGAAAAATCAAGAAAATGTAACTGTGACAAGGTAAACCACAACCAAACACTACTGAAATATTCCAACTCTTGCATTTCAACGAAACAAATTCAAAATGAACTTTTAAAAATCAAGAAAATGTAACTGTGACAAGGTAAACCACAACCAAACACTACTGAAATATTCCAACTCTTGCATTTCAACAAAAGAAATTCAAAATGAACTTTGAAAAATCAAGAAAATATAAGTGTGACAAGGTAAACCACAACCAAACACTACTGAAATATTCCAACTCTTGCATTTCAATGAAAGAAATTCAAAATGAACTTTGAAAAATCAAGAAAATGTAACTGTGACAAGGTAAAACACAACCAAACACTACTGAAATATTCCAACTCTTGCATTTCAACGAAAGAAATTCAAAATGAACTTTGAAAAATCAAGAAAATGTAACTGTGACACTGAAGTATTCCAACTCTTGCATTTCAGCGAAATAAATTCAAACTTAAATGTGTTCTATAAAGAAAATTTACCTGTGAAAAGGTACACAAAAACCAAACTCACCTGAAATATTCCAACTCTTACATTTCAGCGAAAGAAATTCAAAATGAACTTTGAAAAATCAAGAAAATGTAACTGTGACATGGTAAACCACAACCAAACACTACTGAAATTCAAAATGAACTTTGAAAAATCAAGAAAATGTAACTGTGACAAGGTAAACCACAACCAAACACTACTGAAATATTCCAACTCTTGCATTTCAGCGAAAGAAATTCAAAATGAACTTTGAAAAATCAAGAAAATGTAACTGTGACAAGGTAAACCACAACCAAACACTACTGAAATATTCCAACTCTTGCATTTCAACGAAAGAAATTCAAAATGAAAATTGAAAAATCAAGAAAATGTAACTGTGACAAGGTAAATCACAAACAAACACTACTGAAATATTCCAACTCTTGCATTTCAGCGAAAGAAATTCAAAATGAACTTTGAAAAAATCAAAAAAATGTAACTGTGACAAGGTAGACCACAACCAAACACTACTGAAATATTCCAACTCTTCCATTTCAAAGAAAGAAATTAAAAATGAACTTTGAAAAATCAAGAAAATGTAACATCAAGAAAATGTAACTGTGACAAGGTAAACCACAACCAAACACTACTGAAATATTCCAACTCTTGCATTTCAACGAAAGAAATTCAAAATGAGCTTTGAAAAATCAAGAAAATGTAACTGTGACAAGGTAAAACACAACCAAACACTACTGAAATATTCCAACTCTTGCATTTCAACTAAAGAAATTCAAAATGAACTTTGAAAAATCAAGAAAATGTAATTGTGACAATGTAAAACACAACCAAACATTACTGAAATATTCCAACTCTTGCATTTCAACGAAAGAAATTCAAAATGAACTTTGAAAAATCAAGAAAATGTAACTGTGACAAGGTAAAACACAACCAAACACTACTGAAAGATTCCAACTCTTGCATTTCAACAAAAGAAATTCAAAATGAACTTTTAAAAATCAAGAAAATGTAACTGTGACAAGGTAAACCACAACCAAACACTACTGAAATATTCCAACTCTTTCATTTAAACGAAAGAAATTCAAAATGAAATTTGAAAAAATCAAGAAAATTTAACTGTGACAAGGTAAACCACAACAAAACACTACTGAAATATTCCAACTCTTGCATTTCAACTAAATAAATTCAAAATGAACTTTGAAAAATCAAGAAAATGTAACTGTGACAAGGTAAACCACAACCAAACACTACTGAAATATTCCAACTCTTGCATTTCAATGAAAGAAATTCAAAATGAACTTTGAAAAATCAAGAAAATGTAACTGTGACAAGGTAAACCACAACCAAACACTACTGAAATATTCCAACTCTTGCATTTCAACGAAAGAAATTCAAAATGAACTTTGAAAAATCAAGAAAATGTAACTGTGACAAGGTAAACCACAACCAAACACTACTGAAATATTCCAACTCTTGCATTTCAATGAAAGAAATTCAAAATGAACTTTGAAAAATCAAGAAAATGTAACTGTGACAAGGTAAACCACAACCAAACACTACTGAAATATTCCAACTCTTGCATTTCAACGAAAGAAATTCAAAATGAACTTTGAAAAATCAAGAAAATGTAACTGTGACAAGGTAAACCACAACCAAACACTACTGAAATATTCCAACTCTTGCATTTCAACGAAAGAAATTCAAAATGAACTTTGAAAAATCAAGAAAATGTAACTGTGACAAGGTAAACCACAACCAAACACTACTGAAATATTCCAACTCTTGCATTTCAATGAAAGAAATTCAAAATGAATTTTGAAAAATCAAGAAAATGTAACTGTGACAAGGTAAACCACAATCAAACACTACTGAACTATTCCAACTCTTGCATTTCAACGAAAGAAATTCAAAATGAACTTTGAAAAATCAAGAAAATGTAACTGTGACAAGGTAAACCACAACCAAACACTACTGAAATATTCCAACTATTGCATTTCATCGAAAGAAATTCAAAATGAACTTTGAAAAATCAAGAAAATGTAATTGTAACAAGGTAAACCAAAACCAAACACTACTGAAATATTCCAACTCTTGCATTTCAGCGAAAGAAATTCAGAATGAACTTTGAAAAATCATAAAAATGTAACTGTGACGAGGTAAACCACAACCAAAAACTACTGAAATATTCCAACTCTTGCATTTCAACGAAAGAAATTCAAAATGAACTTTGCAAAATCATGAAAAATGTAACTGTGACAAGGTAAAACTGAGTCTCTCAATCCCCGTAAAGATCTTTTAAAAGATACAAAAACTACTCATTTAACACAAAAAATTTCGTTTTTAATGACCACCAAGTAAAGAAAAAACCACACGGAATCAGGCAACTGAGTCTCTCAAACCCCTTAAAGCTCTTTTAAAAGATACAAAAACTACTTATTTAACAAAAAAATTTTGTTTTTAATGACCATCAAGTAAAGAAAAACCACACGGAATCAGGCAACTGAGTCTCTCAGCACATTGCAACTGAACGAAGTACAAGAAAA
>NC_142807.1:52093956-52126456 GCF_049724085.1 Artemia sp. Qi Xiang Cuo
TCTATGCCCATATATGGTGTGCTGTTCGGACCTTTATAATCATTTCTACTCGAATGAGCTATTACACACCTCTCTATGATGCTCTGGCCACACCCTAGCCCTTCTAGAAAAAAAAGAGAAAAAAAGGGAGGGACATCAGTGCTACCCATGCAAAAAAGTCATTTTCCTTGGTGTTCAAGGTGGAGGACTGTAATTATCCTACTTAAGGTTTTCGACCATGCTGATTCCAATGGTGCACTTTTATTTAGATTTGACGCCATTTTCAACTGGTTTCAGGCTCTTTTTCGAAATCACCATAATATTCTTTTCGCAATAAACTTTTACTTCTAAGATTAACCGAAACAATAGTTACCATTCCTGATTCAGTGTCAAATGGAAATTTTTTCTCACTAGACAGTTTTTTGAAAACACATTTTTCAACTTTTGATTACTATGGGCTGTGGTTCGCTCTTTACTAGGTTGCAGCTGCCGCTGCAACCATGACATACTTCTGGTTATCAACTTCTACAAATTTTACTCTATTTGTTTTGAATTGATACTGCATTTAAATGTGAAAAAAACATATGTATTGAGTATAACTCAATATACTTCCTGGGAGGGTGTAAAGAGAGAAGTTTTAAATAGATTGGGATGGAGGGGGAGCGGGTGTAGCTGTGTTGGCCTCAGGCGGCTTGGTGCTGTGGTGAGTTGTTAGTAGTACTACTAGTATAACTTTAAATAGGCCTAAATGACATTTCACTTTAATATTCAGATCATGTTAAATCGAATTCATACAGTAAATTTGTTTGTTAAATTTGGAAAAAAATTAAATGACGCCGTTGATTTTGAATTGAAGTTATCAAGTATTTTGCAATAGGTTGCATAGGTTGCATCAAGACGCTGGGCAATTGTAGACAGAGAAAAGCCAAGACAGATAGTCCAAGTAATTGAGAGGCAAATGTTTAAATGGCTGGGGCACGGGTAAATGGCAGGAGTATGCATGACTCTCTTATTGGACACATACTTGTCAGGTTAGTTTTTGGAAAGGCATGCCTGCCTAGAGTAATAAAGAGTCAGAATCAAAAGTGACCACTCACTGGTCACTGAACCGTACCTAATAGACTATTATACTTCTATACAAATCAGAGTTTATATAATTATCCAGTATGATCATTCCCTATCTCATCCATTATAAAAACCCGGACCGGCGTGCGAGTGCTCCAGAGAACGTAGAAACATAAGCGGCATCAGATCTTTTCACGGGTAGACAAGTCAGACGCGAAACAATCGGAAACAAGTGGAAACCCACTAACACACTGATCCATAACTGCACGAAGAAGTGGGAGGAGCTTTTTGTTCGCACCGAGAACGAAGACCAGAAATGATCTGCGATAAGCTTATGATCTGAATAATTATATAAACTGTGATACAAATATACTTCTCAATGCTTTCGGTTTATGAACTTCTTCTGATTCTATTCTTTATGTATCGTTAAATTCAAAAACAAGTTCTTTCAACTGAAATTAAGGAGCAACATTAAAAATTAAAACGAACAGACATTATTCGGTACATCAGGATGGCTACCCTTTCCCCAACTCTAACTCTTTAAGCTAAAGTTAATAAGTCTTGTTCGTATTAAATAGAAAAAACACGTTCTTTCAACTGAAAGTAAGGAGCAAGACTAGATTAAAAATTAAAGCGAATTGGAAGCATTCGGCATATGTAGAGGGTTGCCCCTCTTTAATCCTGCCATCGTTACACTAAAGTTTTTTAGGGCTCTGAAAGAGCTTCTTTTCCAAGTCAACGGCCCTCATGTATCAACAATATTTCTTAAGGACTTGAAAAAAATAAATCAAACTTTAGCGTAAAGAGCGAGGGATTGATGAGGGGACAGCCCCCTTTATCTACGGGATGTTTTTGTTAATTTTATGTTTTAATGTCGCTCCTTACTTTCAGTTGAAAAGAACTTTGTTTTTTATTTAATTTCTGATCATTTTTCAAATTCGATCGGGAAATCCCTCTACCCTCTCCGTTGAAAGTTACCTACGGAAAACTCTCCAACATAAAATTCATATCACCCCGAAAAATATCTGTTCATTTCCCGATAACAAAAACTATATATAAACAATTGGCAAATTCTGTAACTTATAGCCCTTTCCCCAGGGGCTGCAGGGCATCTTTTCATCATCAAGGGCATAGTTATTGAATGTTTCAACTATGCTGAGACGAATGGCTATCTCAAAATTTGTTCGGATGTCTTTGGGTAAAAATGGGCGTGGGGGGGGGGGGGGTGGCTAGGTGCCCTCCAGGTTTTTTTTGTCACTTAAAAAGGGCACTGTAACTTTTAATATCAACTTGAATAGGCCCTCTCTCGATGTTCTAAGACCATTAGTTCGACTGCAACTAGTTAGTTGCTTATTATATTTCAGAGCTCAATAAGTTGCGATTTGTCCTTATACAGATGCAAAGTTGCCCTCCAATCTTTTTGGTCTTTTGATCAAAGTTGCCTAATTGCCCTCCAATCTTTTTGATAACTTGAGAAGGGCAATAAACCTTTTCATTTCTGTTTAAGTGAGGTCTCTATCTATATGTTCTAGGACCATTGGTTTGACCGTAACTAATTACTTGCTTATTATGCTTCGAAGCTCAATAAGCTACGATTCCTCCACTCCATTCGGGGACGACCTGGTTTTGGTTTGTTCCTAGATAGACGGCCGAAGATGACAATAATTACACATAGAGCACAATAATTACGCTTATTCAATTACTTGTTGAAATTAATGCAATTAGCTCTGTTGAACGCAGGGCAAATCTGTTTGAGTATGTCCAGCCTCCTATTTGAAACTTTGTTTTGTTTGAAACATGATGTGTACAGTTCGGGTGCCCACCAATTACAGCTTCGTTTTCTTTTACAAATTAAATAAAAAAAACAACAACAATTTTTTCAATTGAAAATACGGAGCAACATTAGAACTCAAAAGAGCACACATTATTCTGTATATGAAGGGGCTACCCCCTCCTCAATACCTTGATCTTCACGATAAGGATTTTAGCACTTTTAAAGAAGCTTTCTATCAGAGGCAACGCTTCATAGCGCTGCCTATATGTTTTTTTGTTTTTTTTTCCTCAGAGGCAATTCATATGGAAGGGGTAGTCGTATAAACTTCGTAGGGAGTTCATTCGATTAAGAATCGGAAGTTCTAGTGCACTTTTAAGAGTCAAAAGTGATCAGAGGGCAACTACCCTCCCCATCAGGCCCTCGTTTCCCCAAATACATCCGATCAAAATTTTGAGATAGTTTTTTTTGTCCAAAATAGTCCAAAGATCAGATAACAGTGCCTTCGGGGCTGACACAGCCCCCGAGAGCCCGGGGACAAGAATTGTAAGTTATGCAAGTTGCCCATTGTTAATATATAAGGTTTTGTGGACGGGGTGGACTTTGAAGGGGACTCATTCAATTGGAAATTGAAACTTCTAGTTTTTTTTAAAGTGAGAGTCAAAAGTAATCAAAGGGCAACCTGCCACCCACCCCTTTTCCCCGAAGACCTCCAGTGTCAAAATTTTGGGATAGCCATTTTGTTCAAAACAGTTCAAAGGCCAAATAACTATGCTTCCGGGCCCCCGAGGAAAGGGCTGTGATACATGCAGGTGGCTTATTGTTTCTTTGATATTTTTTTTTACGTTGATACTTTCTTTAGTTTGATACTTTGCTACTTTGGTACTACTTTGATGAAAAATAAAAATGATTTTGAAATAGGGAATTTTGAAACATTTGAAACTATGGCAATCAAAAACGAACAGGAATTAATTTAAAAAAAACTTTACGAAAAAGAAGTTTTTCAAAGAAAAGTAAAGGCAATATTAAACTCAAGATCAGCAGAAATAAAAACCGATAATAATTCAAACTCAAAACGACCAAAAATTACTATTAAAGAATAAATGAAACCCAAACGAACAGATATTAAATAAACGATCATAGCAAACAAACATGCAACAGGTACTAATATAAATGAATAAATAAATCTTAAAACGAATAAAACTTTAATTGAACATGCAAACCAAGCTTAAAACGAACAAAAACCACTACAAACAAGAGTATGACTACCGGTTCTTTCCCTAACTGTAGAAGCATAAAGCCTACTGCGTCATCGGCGCTTTACTGAAAACTATATGTGTCTATTACTGTCTTGGAAAGAACTAATAAAATTAAATTATCACGAACCAAGAGCGGATACAGGATTTTTGTTCAGGGGGGGGGGGACTAATTTTCGACTCGGTTTTTGACTAATTTTACTAATTTTTACTAAGGTTTTACTAATTTTCGACTCGGTCAAAAACTTTGAGGGGGGGGGGGTCAAACCGGGTAACCCCCACCCCTGGATACGGCCTTGTCACGAACTGTTTGATTGGGCTAGTTTTGTGCGCGTAAAGCCTGTGATAATTTAGAGCTTAAAAAGAAATCCGATTTGGGCTTTAGGCATGCAAAAACCTGGCAACACCGAACTGCTGAATACTTCGATTATCACGCAATAATACAGAGGAAAGAGTAGATTTCGAAAACTTTTTTTTTTATTTTATTTGACAAATAAATTGAATTTCACTAATATTTAAATAGCAAAAATAAGCCTTCTCTTTTCATAAGCATTTTTAAACAGCACTCTCCTTTCATAAATATGTAATAGTAAAAACTATATATTTGATAACTTGCTTTTTTATAAGTTTCGTTTTAATTTTTTTTTAAAGAAAACTGTACGTGTAATTCAATTGGTTTGATTGCGTAGATTTCCAGTTTCCATCCCTACAATGGCTGGTACATTTATTTTTTCATGAGCCCTCGGTCCGCACATCGCTCATCCCCTAAAATTGCCTCCCCAGTCCAATCAAATCTTAATAGCAGACATAATTATTGGATCTCAAATATTAAAAAGAAGGTACTGGTGCGTTATATTGTCACTTTTATGTACTAATGAGAGACGAAACCCGCCAGACTGGTTATTTTCAAGAGACCGCTATTGAGAAAAGGAATGCAAAGATAGTTTTCATTGAGTTTGCGATATTTAAACTGTTGTTTTTGGGGTTGGGGGGGGGGGGGGGAAGGTACATAGGTTAGGTTACATATTTAATATATGCTATGCTTTACCCCACCACCCCCCTAATGTGTAAATATATAGCCCAAATTTGTTTCTAAGCTATTAAATATTCATCCTATTTTATTTTATTTCATTAGCATTAACCAAACTTGGCTTTTTAGAAGTGACCATATAACGCACCAGTACCAAAAATAACTATAAGGGGGTTTTAATAACTATAAGGCGGTATTTCTATGGTTTTAAAGGCGTTCTTCGACCAACTCTCCTAGAAATTTTCTGATGCGCCTCTATACCTTTAATTTGAAAAAAACTACGTTTTCTAAAGAGTTAAAGAGGCTGAGTTACAAGGTCGAACCTTAAAACGTACAGGGATTAGGAGGCACAGTTGGGGGGCTGCCGCCCCCCAAACCACCCGCTTTCGCAGCCTTTAAATAAAAAAAAAGTTTTTTAAACTGAAAGTAAGGAGCGACATTAAATCTTAAAACGAACAGAAATTATTCCGTATATGAAAGAGGCTGTGCCCTCCTCAACGCCTCGCTCTTTACGCTAAAGTTTTTATTGTTTAAAAAAAGAGTTGTGAGAAAGTCAAACTTTAGCGTAAAGAGCGAGGCGTTGAGGAGGGCACAGCCTCTTTCATATACGGAATAATTTCTGTTCGTTTTAAGATTTAATGTCGCTCTTTACTTTCAGTTTAAAAAATTTTTTTATTTATTTAAAGGCTGCGAAAGCGGGAGTTTGGGGGCGGCAGCCCCCAACTGTGCCTCCTAATCCCTGTATGTTTTAAGGTTCGACCTTGTAACTCAGCCTCTTTAACTCTTTAGAAAACGTAGTTTTTTTCAAATAATTTCTGCACGTTTTTGTACAGCTTATTACTTATTATTGCTTGACTAACTATTAGCTGATCGTGTCAGGAGTTAAAGTTGGGGGGCTGCCGCCCCCCAAACCCCCCGCTCTTGAACATTCTTGTGTTAAGGCTTTTAATTCCTGAATACTCAAATCACGTCGTACAGGGTGCCTCCTAATCCCTGTAGGTTTTAAGGTTCGAACTTGTGACTCAGCCTCTTTAACAGCCCCCCAACTGTGCCTCCTAATCCCTGTACGTTTTAAGGGTTGACCTTACGTTTTAAGGTTCGAACTTGTGACTCAGCCTCTTTAACAGCCCCGCAACTGTGCCTCCTAATCCCTGTACGTTTTAAGGGTCGACCTTGTAACTCAGCCTCTTTAACTATTTAGAAAACGTAATTTTTTTCAAATAATTTAAAAAAGAAACTGAGTTTCTTTTTTAAAGTTTAAATTCAGTATCTAAAAAATTTGCTCTGACGGTAAATCGAACCCGGGTTTTCCGCCTGACAGTCTGGAGTATCAACCGCTGGACTAAAGAGACACAATTGTAATTGTTTTTTAGTAAATGGAATCTATTTTCGACGCAAGCAAATTCCCACAAAACTTGATATTTGGCTTTTGGAAAACAGGGAAGGAGTGATCAAATTGAGCTGAAATTTCGAGGTTAAGCTCCCAAGCCCCAGGAAAGCTTATCCTCTAAATTTCAGCCCGATCAGACGACGTTAAAGGGGGGTTGTGGGGGGAAAAATTAACATGGGTTATTAAAGGAAAACGAGGTTTTTCGTAAATGTAAATTTAGAGGATAATTTTTTCGGTCTGAAAGTATCAAAAGGCCCTCACTGGCCAAAATCTACTTTGAAGGAGTCCTCTTTCATCCAGATCAGTTGCCAACTCTGGTCTGTCGGCGTGAATAAGAAAAAATAAGAAATGATGATGAATTTTAAGTGGCTATATTTTTTTTTTTGAAAACAGGGAAAGAGTAATCGGATTGAGCTGAAGTTTCGAGGATAAGCTCCCGGGCCATAGGAAAGCTTAACCTCTAAATTTCAGCCCAATCGGACAACGTTAAAGGGGGGGCTGTGGTGGGAGGGTTGAAACTTCCGGCCCAGTTTACCCCATGAAGATAAAGTCGGAGGAGGATGAAATTTTGCAAGTTTCTTAGTTTGAGCTTGGGTTACAAAATGCGATTACCGCCGTCTCTCGGCGACCTCTAGAACCTGAAATCGCTTAACATTGTGGTGGGTCGCCTCTTTATAGAGGCACAAGTGTGCCTCCTTGATAGGTATAGCGTATAGCCCCTATACTTTCCTACCGTATAGGGCGTAATGCGCCCTTAGATCTTTCCACCTATTGTAAATGGTAAGCATTTGAATGTGATCCTGTATGGTACACAGAAAAGGTTTTCTGCAAAAAGGGGTAAAATTACTTTGCAGCATTCATATAGCAATCGTAGTCTAAAATTAAAGATCCTGGGAATTAAGGGGATTATAGATTAGTTTCTACTCCCTCTCTCCAAACCTCCTTTTATATTTATCTGAAGGCTCAAGGAGAGATGGGAATTTTATACATAAAAACACTTTTTAGGTTCAAGCACAATCCCCCACCTACAAAAAGACCCTCCGTCCTCCTTTATAATAAATGATGTGTAGTTATACACCGCAGAACATAATTTTACCAAGTCTAAATGAATCTTCTTTGTTAAATGAGGCTTCAAAATAAATGTCTACACAAACCACTTACTTTGTATAGACTTCGTACATGTTTAGGGACGAATGCTTCTCCCCTAGCGTTTGGCGATATTCAATATAGATATTGATATATCGATATATTGGCCCAAATATCCATATCGAACATCCAAACGTAAATATCGATATCGAAAACGATATTGGGAATTTTTCGGTCATTTTTAGCCTTTTCTGGCATCTAAAGGCGAACGTCCAGCCGAAAAGATTCAACAAAAAAAATGATGCGTAAATGGCCGAGAAGAAGAGTAATAACGCATCCAATCACTTAACTCATACATACTGATACATAGCCTGCTCTCAAACTCAGGTTACGCTTAGTGAAGGAGAACTCTCAAATGTGGCTGAGAACCTCCGAAAGGCTTTGCTGGATATATACCGTCTAGGTTGTTAAGCCTTGGTGTTATCACACCCGTCACACCTTGATCCAAGTTTCAAGAAAATGTATATCTCTCTTGAGTCACCGATAGAAAAGTTTTAGCAAAGGTCCTATTTGTATTGTATACCAGATAAATACATTACAGTGATAAGTTATATGTACGAGAATAACATAGCTGCGGTTAAGGTAATAATCAACTCCAAGCATTGACGCGTTGCTGTTTATTTTTCTTAGTTCTGAGTAATTTATATTTTGGGTTTTCGTGTTATTCATTTACGTAGTCGAAGTTTGTTTTTACTGTTTGATTTTACCTTATTCAAAGTTAAAAAAAAACAAAGGAAAATGCTTTTTATTTGCAATTTTTGTCACTGAACTTTCTCAAATCCATAAATTAATCTGAGTAGAAAAACTGATTCGAAATCGATATATTAAATATCGAAAGTAAAAATATCGATATATCAATATATCGACTAATCAGATTATCGGCCAATTTCTTTCTGATGCAAATGAGAGGTAAGTTTAAACTTTACCCCCACCCCTCCCTAGTGTGCAAAACTGCAAATATATACCCTGAATTGGTATATATAGGGGTAGGGGTAAAATTCTTTTGCGACAAAAATGATTATTATATTCGTAAAGAGAATAAATAATAAAAGGCATTGAATGGTAGGCAAATTGGTAAAATTCTACTTTAGCTACTTTTGGCTATCTTGAAAAGGGGTTAGGTTAGGAAAATGAAACTCTCAAGGATGGGTCTACAGAATAAGGTATGTGCCGGGAAGGTATGTTTAAGTACCTACCTACACAGCTACACTCCTTCTCCCTCTAGAGGGTCCTGAACTGTGTCTACATGACAGGTCTAGGCTATTACCTATTGAAATTATGACGAAACCATATTTTACCTTAATTTTCAGTTATCAGTTTCTTTTTCTCTGGCTTTTGTTCTGAAAATGCAATTCCTGTTATTTGAGTAGAATTTTAAGCCATATCAATGTTGTTGTTTTTTTCTTAATTTAGGAAATGTTTTTGCATATCTTTAAAAGCTATTAAATTGGGATTGAGCAGTTGTGAAGCTGAAAACAATTTTGGGTAAATATTTACCAAATCATATTATTGACTTATGAATAAAATGAATATACCACTTGATGCCTTTTTTTTTGCTCTTTCCAAATATAATAATCATTTTTGTATTAAATGAATTTTACCCCCACCCCTATATATATACCAATTCAGGGTATATATTCGCGCATTAGGGGGGGGGGGATTTTATTTCTGATGTAAATGGGAGGTAAGATTAAAATTATCTTGTTGCCCTCCGACACTGTAATTCGTGAAATTTTGACCTTCCAACAGGGCAAATGCCCACCTTGTAAAGCCACTGAAAAAGTATTTTTGTAGTTCCGGGGAAGGACCCTCGGACAGACCTCGATGGAGCATCTTTCCGTCACGGAGGATAACCCTTCGTGTGCAAACATGGTATCAGATATTCTAAACAGGTATGAGTCATAGTCTACCTAGATAGGTAGTGTTATTCTTACCCAAATGCCATCCTATGGGCAACCTCCATTGACTGAAAAAACTCATCAGGGTTATAAAAAGTCCTAACAAACACAGCAGCGAATATCCTATAAGCTAAAAAGAATATAAACTTCATTTTTAGACATTCAAATTTTGCCGCGAACTGATTAATGAAGTTCAAAATATTTGGTAACTTCAAATAAGCCAAACAAGAAACAATACTGGTTAGTCGTTAGATCAGCTTGAGGCAAGGCATCTTCAACCCGCTCCGTTATCAACTCTATAATATTTCAGGTTAGTTGCTTATACCCTAATCCGCAGGTGAAAAAATTGACATGACAAATAATATTGCATGCTCACCTGTCTGGAGATCTTGTACGATTGTTCTGCTTTTTGTTCTCTGCATTCAGTATTATTATTTGGCTTGATTCACAAAATATATATAATTATGGGTAACAGTTTTGAAAGATTGGGCGCATTTGCACTATTCGGGCGTTTGTTTGAAATGGTTTCGCACTGAATATTTCTAAATTATAATTTACGAATTGCTATTCTTCAGCAAAATTAATTCGCGCCTTAAAAAGAAGACAATAAAATTTTTAATCGTACGCTGTGGATTAGGAACGTTTCAATGGAAGAACTTAAGAATACTTCCTCTGAATATGTGCACGACGATCCTTATAATTTGTCAAAGCTGAGTATTTTTCCAAGGCCATTTTTTTCAAAATCTTTTATCGAAAAATTTTCGTAAGAAAAGTAATGCCTTGGGAACCATACCTTCCTGGAAGTTTTCTAGGAACGCTTCGTTAAATCAGGCTTTCATCCAAATACATTAAATATTTGTTAGCTAACCCGGCAGGGGTGTCGTTTTTTTTTG
This sequence comes from Artemia sp. Qi Xiang Cuo, assembly GCF_049724085.1. Lineage (NCBI taxonomy): Eukaryota > Metazoa > Arthropoda > Branchiopoda > Anostraca > Artemiidae > Artemia > Artemia sp. Qi Xiang Cuo. The sequence goes on from NC_142807.1 coordinate 52,104,385, forward strand.
GGGGGGGGGGCAGTTGACCCCCCAATAATTTGGAGCAAAAATTATTGTATAGCCCAAGCCTCTTGACAGTCCGGATATGGAACCCTCTTGGCCCCCTCCCCCAATAAAATGCTGGAGTTACACCCCTACTAATTGGTGAGCTTAACGAATAAGAGAATTTGTTAGACCTAAAAATTCAACCTTTGCCGTGTTTTCAAAATTGTCCGGTCCAGTGGTGCCAATTACACCCACCCCTAATTGACGTCCCTGATGATATTTCTGTCTTATACTAGGTATTTGTCAAGACTGGTGGGTAATCCAATAGATAATTCTTGCTTAATTTATTTTGTTTAAAGCAAAAGTCTGCAATCATGTGAACTAGCAAGTACTGCTCAGAGTTTCCGATTTTTTTCAAGATTCAAAATTACTGCCTCGAGTTAGAAAATCATATTTCAGAGAGAGAGAAATCCGTCAGTGAGAGCCTACTCTGGTGTATGTACTGACTACTAACCCTAGCGCTGTGCCCTAGCGACAGGACCATATCCAGAATTTTTGTTCGGGGGGGGGACGCAAAGAAATTTACAAAACATGAATAAAATTTGTTTACATTTATTTGTGTTACTTTTAAGCGACTCGGACACAAATTTCAGGTGAGTTCAGACTGGGTTAACCCCTCCCCCCCCCGTGGATACGGCTCTGCCTATCGGTATAAGCGTTCCCAAAGAAAATCAGGTAGGTAGCTGCACGTTTCAACATATCGTCAGCATTACATATAACCTATAATCTTTATAACTCTGAACTAAAATACGTTTAAAGAAAAAACTAAAAACGAAAGCAAGAGATAACTTCGCTACCTGAAAAAATTAATTAAAAAAAACAAGTTTTTTTCAACTGAAAATAAGGAGCAGAACTAAAAATTAAAACGCACAGAAATTATTACGTATATGAGGGGGGTTGCCCGCTTCTTAATATCTCGCTCTTTGCGCTAAAGTTTGGATTTTTGTTCTAATTACTTAAGAATGACTCATTAAACACAAGGGCCGTTTAGTTAGAATAATAAGCTTTTTTCGAAGTTCTAAAAAAATTTTAGCGTAAAGAGCGAGGTATTGAGAAGGTAAGATATTTCGCATTCGTGGCGTTTCTTCTAACAAAGAATACATAATTCCACATTTTTGCAGATAGGAGCTTGAAACCTCGACTGTGGGGTTCTCTGATACGCTGAATCGGATGGTGTGATATTCATTAAGATTTTTGGACTTTTAGGGGCTGTTCCTCCCCCCTGAAAAGAAAAACGAATGACTGTGGATTGTCAGTTTAATTGGCATATACTGATATTATACTGATATTTATTCCTTAAAGTTTTAATAATTGTTTTATTGATGAAAGTAAAAAAAGTGAAAACATATAAAAAGGGTTTTATTTTCAGCAAAGCGCGAATTACGGTCTGGTCTTGAGAAACGGTCTGGTTTGCTTGTTTTGAGTTTGAATCGGCTATTTATTGTAATTTATGTTCGTTTTGAGTTACACTTATTTATTGATAGTGATTTGTGGTATTTTTACGCTTGGAAGATTATTTGCCTTTTTGTGCTCATTTTTGGCTTAATGGAGCTCTTAACTTTTCTTTGAAAAACTTGTTTTGTGGAAGAAGTTCTTTAAAATGAATTTCTTTTCGTTTTTTATTGACATAGTATTTTTCATGAAACAAAAAAAAAAATATTTCATGTCTAATCAGTTTTCAAACAGTTCGTGGTAACGAACTGTAATTTAGGAGCGACCCGGCTCAATGGTAACCGAAACTCTAAAAAACGGAATTGTGATACCAATAGATACATCAAAAGAATCAGATTTTAATTCTGATTTCAAATATATAAGCTTAATCGAGTTTAATATTACCTATCAAAAGTTACACGCCTGAGAAAATGTGGTGGATTTTTGAAAAAAGGGGGAAAGACCCCCTAAAAGCTATAGAACCTTAATGAAAATCACACCATTATATTCAGCGTATCAGAGAAAACTACTGTAGAGGTTTCAAGCTCCTATCTACAAAAATGTGGAATTTTCCATTTTTCGCCCGAAGAAAGATCACGGATGCGTGTTTATTTGTTTGTTTTTTTTTGTTTTTTTTTCCTAGGAGTGATCGTATCGACCCAGTGGTCCTAGAATATCGTGGGAGGGCTCATTGGAACGGAAATTAAAAGTTCTAGTGCCCTTTTTAAGTGACCAAAAAAATGGAGGGCAGCTAGGCCCCTCCTACGCTCATTGTTTTTCCCAAAGTCACCCGATCAAAATTTTGAGATAGCCATTTTGTTCAGCATGGACGAATATATTATAACTATGTCTTTTAGGATGACTTAATCCCTTGAAGCCCCAGGGGGAGGGCTGAAAGTTATGAACTTTACCCAATGTTAACATATAGTAATGGTTATTAGTAGTATGTTACCTTATACTTCTGATGCCCCTATAGCAAGGAATTCTGATGCCCCTATAGCAAGGAATTCTGATGCCCCTCTACACCTTTTCAAAGAGAGTGAGCATCCCCATGCATATAGGTAATACTTCTACAAGACATTACACCTTTTCAAAGAGAGTGCGTATTTTAATCCTTTTATCAAAATAACCCATCAGGAAGGCTGAATGTTAATCCGACAGGTATAATTTGAATTTTAATCGCTCGTTACAAAGTGGGGTTTCAAATAACCGGATGTTTTTTTTTATCTTAGATGAAGAGATATTCCCGCGAGAAAAAAGGATTCTTAATAATTTAAAATGTGACAACGCAGTGTTATCAAAAACATTATTTGGGGAAAAACCGTTTTAGACATTTTAGGCAATTATTTCGGCGAAACAGTTAGAGACATTTTAAAAGATGATTTTAGAATATGTTTTCGAAAAGAATTTGAGGCTGAAACTCTAGGGTCGTGATAATACACAAGTTCTATTTGAAGAGTGTTGTGAAGTCCTCTACCCCAACTCAAAAGAGCTTCGATCCTCCAACCCCTGAAGGAAGCTCCCGGTCACAAAAGATCCTCCCCTGGACTCTAAAAGGGACCATCCAGCATTTTAATTGCACTTTAATTGTTGATATGGAAGGAGAAAAAAAGGGAGGGGTCAATTTTGGAGGGAAAACCAAAAATACTCAGAATCGAAAATAAACGGGATCTGCCTCAAGGGGAAGGCTCAAAGACCCTTCGTTCCAACATTTCTGAGGGCAGGGGAGGGAGAGGGGGAGTCAATTTCAGAGGGAAAACCAAAAATACTCAGAATCGAAAATAAACGGGATCTGTCTCATGGGCAAAGCTCAGAGGTCCTTCGTTCCTCCATTTCTGAGGGGCAAGAGAGGGAGGGGTCAATTTTGGAGGGAAAACCAAAAATACTCAGAATCGAAAATAAACAGGATCTGCCTCAAGGGGAAGGCCCACAGACCCTTCGTTCCCACAGTTCTGCGGGCCGGGGTGGGAGAGAGTGTAGTTAATTTCAGAGCGAAAACCAAAAATACTCAGAATCGAAAATAAAAAGGATGTGTCAAGGGCAAAGCTCATAGTTCTTTCGATCCTCCATTTCTGAGGGGCAGGAGAGTGAGGGGGTCAATTTTGGAGGGAAAACCAAAAATACTCAGAATCGAAAATAAACGGGAATCTGCCTCAAGGGGAAGACTCAGAGGCCCTTCGTTCCCACATTTTTGAGGGCAGGGGAGGGGGAGGTCAATTTTGGAGGATAAACCAAAAATGCTCAGAATCGAAAATAAAGCATGATCTGCCCTCAGGGGGAAGGCCCAGAGGCCCTTCGTTCCCCCAGTATTTTTTCTAATGTAAGTGTTTTCTTAAGAAAATGGCCCATCTTTAACAAATATAGCCTTAGCTAGTTAAAACTGCGCATAAATTCTTGATTTTTTGTCTTGATACTTAGATAATAAAGGAACATTTAGTATTTTTTTTTCTTATTTCAGTGTTTTTTTAAGAAATTGGCCCATCTTTATCAATTATAGGCTTAGGTAGTTAAAACTGCGCATAAATTCTTGATTTTTTTGTCATGTTACTTAGGTAATAAAGGAAAATTTAGTATTTTTTTCTAATGTAAGTGTTTTCTTAAGAAAATGGCCCATCTTTAACAAATATAGCCTTAGCTAGTTAAAACTGCGCATAAATTCTTGATTTTTTTTTGTCGTGTTACTTAGGTAATAATGGAACGTTCAGTATTTTTTCTAATATAAGTGTTTTTTTAACAAAATGGCCATTCTTTAACAAATATAGCCTTAGCTAGTTAAAACTGCGCATAAATTCTTGATTTTTGTTCGTGTTACTTCTGTAATAATGTAAAATTTAATATTTTTTCTAAAGTTAGTGTATTCTCAAGCAAATGGCCTATCTTTAACAAATTTAGCCTTAGCTAGTTAAAACTGCGAATAAATTCCGTATGTTTTGTCGTATTACTTAGGTAATAATAGAACCTTTAGTATTTTTTCTAATGTTTGTGTTTTCTTAAGAAAATGGCCCATCTTTAACAAATATAGCCTTAGATAGTTAAAACTGCGAATAAATTCTTGATGTTTTGTCGTGTTACTTAGGTAATAATGGAACATTTAGTATTTTTTCTAATGTAAGTGTTTTCTTAAGAAAATGGCCCATCTTTAACAAATAGAGCTTTAGCTAGTTAAAACTGCGCAAAATTTCTTGAGTTTTTGTCGTGTTACTTAGGTAATAATGGAACATTTAGTATTTTTTCTAATGTAAGTGTTTTCTTAAGAAAATGGCCCACTTTTAACAAATATAGCCTTAGCTAGTTAAAACTGCGCATAAATTCTTGATTTTTTGTCTTGTTACTTATGTAATAAAGGAACATTTAGTATTTTTTTTCTACTTTAAGTGTTTTTTTAAGAAAATGGTCCATCTTTAACAAATATATCCTTAGCTAGTTGAAAATGCGCATAAATTCTTGATTTTTTGTCCTTTTACTTAGGTAATAATGGAAAATTTATTATTTTTTTTTAATCTAAGTGTTTTCTTAAGAAAATGGCCCATCTTTAACAAATATAGCCTTAGCTAGTTAAAACTGCGCATAAATTCTTGATTTTTTTGTCGTGTTATTTAGGTAATAATGGAACATTTAGTATTTTTTCTAATGTAAGTGTTTTCTTAAGAAAATGGCCCATCTTTAACAAAAATAGCCTTAGCTAGTTAAAACTGCGAATAAATTCTTGATTTTTTGTCGTGTTACTTAGGTAATAATGGAACATTTAGTATTTTTTATAATGTAAGTGTTTTCTTAAGAAAATGGCCCATCTTTAACAAATATAGCCTTAGCTAGTTAAAACTGCGCATAAATTCTTGATTTTTTTTTTGTCGTGTTACTTAGGTAATAATGGAACATTCAGTATTTTTTCTACTGTAAGTGTTTTCTTAAGAAAATGGCCCATATTTAACAAATATATTCTTAGATAGTAAACTGCGCATAAATTCTTGATTTTTTTGTCTTGTTACTTATGTAATAAAGAAACATTTAGTATTTGTTTTTTCTATTTTTAGTGTTTTTTTAATAAATTGAAACATCTCTAAAAAATATAGCCTTAGCTAGTTAAAACTGCACATAAATTCTTGATTTTTTGTCATGTTACTTAGGTAATAAAGGAACATTTAGTATTTTTTTCTAATCTAAGTGTTTTCTTAAGAAAATGGCCCGTCTTTAACAAATATAGCCTTAGCTAGTTAAAACTGCGAATAAATTCTTGATTTTTTGTCATGTTACTTAGGTAATAAAGGAACATTTAGTATTTTTTTCTAATCTAAGTGTTTTCTTAAGAAAATGGCCCATCTTTATCAAATATAGCCTTAGCTAGTTAAAACTGCGCATAAATTCTTGATTTTTTTGTCGTGTTATTTAGGTAATAATGGAACATTTAGTATTTTTTCTAATGTAAGTGTTTTCTTAAGAAAATGGCCCATCTTTAACAAATATAGCCTTAGCTAGTTAAAACTGCGCATAAATTCTCTATTTTTTTGTCATATTTTTTCTAATGTAAGTGTTTTCTTAAGAAAATGGCCCATCTTTAACAAATATAGCCTTAGATAGTTAAAACTGCGAATAAATTCTTTATTTTTTGTCGTGTTACTTAGGTAATAATGGAACATTTAATATTTTTTCTAATGTAAGTGTTTTCTTAAGAAAATGGCCCGTCTTTAACAAATATAGCCTTAGCTAGTTAAAACTGCGAAGAAATTCTTGATTTTTTGTCGTGTTACTTAGGTAATAATGGAACATTTAGTATTTTTTCTAATGTAAGTGTTTTCTTAAGAAAATGGCCCATCTTTAACAAATATAACAACAGCTAGTTAAAATTGTGCATAAATTACTGATTTTTTGTCGTGTTACTTATGTAATAGTGTACAATTCAGTATTTTTTCTAAATTCAGTGTTTTCTTAAGGAAATGGCCAATATGTAACAAAAATATACTTAGCTAGTTAAAAATGCGAATAAATACTTGATTTTTTGTCCTGTTACTTAGGTAATAAAGGAACATTTAGTATTTTTTTTTTCTACTGTAAGTGTTTTTTTAAGAAAATGACCCATCTTTAACAAATATAGCCTTAGATAGTTAAAACTGCGCATAAATTATTGTTTTTTTTTAATTTTAATTAGGTAATAAATGAAAATTTAGTATTTTTTTCTAATGTAAGTGTTTTTTTAAGAAAATGGCCCATCTTTAACAAATATAGCCTTAGCTAGTTAAAACTGCGCATATATTCTTGATTTTTTTGTCGTTTTAATTATGTAATTAAGTAAAATTTAGTATTTTTTTCTAATGTATGTGCTTTCTTAAGAAAATTCCTCATCTTTAACAAATATAGACTTAGCTAGTTAAAACTGCGAGTCAATTAATGATATTTATTCATGTTTCTTAGGTTATAAAATGACATTTAGTATTTTTTTTTCTATTTTTAGTTTTTTCTTAATAAAATGGCCCATAATTAACGAATATAGCCTTAGCTAGTTAAAACTGCGCATAAATTCCTGATTTTTTTGTCTTGTTACTTAGGTAATAATGGAACATTTAGTATTTTTTCTAATGTAAGTGTTTTCTTAAGAAAATAGCCCATCTTTAACAAATATAGCCTTAGCTAGTTAAAACTACACATAAATTCTTGAATTTTTGTCGTGTTACTTAGGTAATAATGGAACATTTAGTATTTTTTCTAATGTAAGTGTTTTTCTTAAGAAATTCCCACTGGAGGTCTTATGACTCCTCCCCACAATGAATTCAGATGGTTTTAGGACTCATCTCACTAGCCATAACTCCATTCATACTGAAATTTCATTCAAGAAATTATGAAGGAATTGAAAATAGGTAACACACTCATTCTTGAAGTCACCTCTTGTATACACAATGCAGAAATTTCATTTAAGAAATTATCAAAAATTGTAAGTAAGTAGCAAATTCTTTCTTGAATTTGCCTCCTGAATAAATAAAAAAAAGACATTTCATTCAAGAAATTATGACAAAATTCTAAGTAAGCAACAAACTCTTTCTTGAAGTTACCTCATGGATACACAATGCAGAAATTTCATTTAAGAAATTATCAAAAATTGTAAGTAAGTAGCAAATTCTTTCAATAATATGTTAATACGTTTAATCAATAAATATCTTTAAGCTTAACACGTCTTTATTCTTTAGAATAGTTTTATTGATTTCATTAAATTATGAAGAAAGTGTAAGTAAGTAACAATATCTTTCTTGAATTTGCTTCCTGGACACAATACAGATATTTAATTCAAGAAATCATAATAAAATCGCAAGTAAGTTATAAATTCTTTATTGTTTTAACCTATTGGATACACAATACTGAAATTTCATTCAAGAAATTATGAAGGAATTGTAAATAGGTAACACACTCATTCGTGAAGTCACCTCTTGGATACACAATGCAGAAATTTCATTTAAGAAAATATCAAAAATTGTAAGTAAGTAGCAAATTCTTTCTTGAATTAGCCTCCTGGATAAATAAAAAAGACATTTCATTAAAGAAATTATGACAAAATTCTAAGTAAGAAACAAACTCTTTCTTTAAGTTACCTCATGGATACACAATGCAGAAATTTCATTTAAGAAATTATCAAAAATTGTAAGTAAGTAGCAAATTCTTTCTTGAATTCGCCTCCTGGGTAAATAAAAAAGACATTTCATTCAAGAAATTATGACAAAATTGTAAGCAAGTAACAAACTCTTTCCTGAAGTCACTTCGTAGATACAGCATACAGAAATTTTATTTAAGAAACTATGAAAAAATTGTATGTAAGTTGAATATTCTTTCTTGAATTCACCTGCTGGATAAACAAAAAACTCATTTCATTCAAGACATTACGACAAAATTCTAAGTAAGTAAAAGACTCTTTATTTTTTTCATGACTTACATACACGATGTAGAAATTTAATTCAAGAAACTATGAAAAAATTCTCAGTAAGTAACAATTTCTTTCTTGAAGTCAACTCTTGGATACACAATACGGCAATTTCATTTAAGAAATTATGAAAAAATTGTAAGCAAGTAACAAACTCTTTCCTGAAATCACCTCTTGGATACACAATGCAGAAACTTCATTTAAGAAACTATGAAAAAATTGTAAGTAAGTAACAAATTCTTTCTTGAAGTCACCTCTTGGATACACAATACAGAAATTTCATTAAAGAAATTATGAAAAAATTGTAAGTAAGTAGCAAATTCTTTCTTGAATTCACCTGCTGGATAAACAAAAAGACATTTCGTTCAAGAAATTATGACAAAATTCTAAGTAAGTAACAAACTCCCTATTGTTTTCACGACCTAGATATACGATATAGAAATTTAATTCAAGAAATTATGAAAAAATTCTCAGTAAGTAACAATTTCTTTCTTGAAGTCAACTCTTGGATACACAATACGGAAATTTCATTCAAGAAATTATGAAAATATTTGCAAGTAAGTAACAAACTCTTTATTGATTTCACCTCTTGAATATACAGTACAGATACTTCATTCAAGCAACGTGATTAAACACGTTTTGAAACCACATGCTATTTGCTTGTCTTCCCATGGCACCTTTCCAAACGAGCGGGGATTCCCCCACTGGTTCCTACACATTGCAAAAAAATGAGCAGTACGAAAACTCCACGTTTTCAACCAGACTTTTTTTTTTCTCTTTTTCACAAACAATTTTCACTTAGCTAAACGATGTAGAAATTTAATTCAAGAAATTATGAAAAAATTCTCAGTAAGTAACAATTTCCTTCTTGAAGTCAACTCTTGGATACACAATACGGAAATTTCATTCAAGAAATTATGAAAATATTTGTAAGTAAGTAACAAGCTCTTTATTGATTTCACCTCTTTAATATACAGTAAAGATACTTCATTCAATACACATGATTAACCACGTTTTGAGACTAAATAATATTTGCTTGCCGTTCCTTTGTACCTTCACAAACAAGTAGGAATTCCCCACTGGGTCCTACATACTGCAAAAAGTGAGCAATATGAAAACTCCACGTTTTCAACCAGGCTGGTTTTTCAGACAACACCCATTTTTTAGGGACCAATCAGAGACAGCGGAGGTTGCTCAATATACAATAACTTGATTGGTGATTGGTTACACACCGCGACGGGCCATACATAGTGAGAGAGACAAGCAAAGTCGACATAGCTTTATTTCATTTTTTAAGGTTAATTTAGACGCGGTTACGTGCGCGCACGTAACCTCGTCTAAATTAACCTTAAAAAAATGAAATAAAGTGAAATGAAATCACCGTCCTGAAGACGAGGTTAGGTTCTTCACACAGTGGATACCTAAGAACATACCTGATCGTGATAAATCCATAAGACATGGTAAAAACTATTCTATATCATGGGACCATCGTTTGTGGATGTTTAAGAGTGAACTCTAAGTACTATTTTTTATGTAACCATTTGTTGTTGTGTTTTGTTTTTTTTTCTAAAAAAAAAAATGTGTTAATACGTTTAATCAATAAATATCTTTAATCTTAACCCGTCTTTATTATTTAGAATAGTTCTATTATTTTCATTAAATTGTGAAGAAATTGTAAGTAACAATCGCTTTCTTGAATTCGCTTCCTGGACACGATACAGATATTTAATTCGAGAAATCATGATAAAATCGCAAGTAAGTAATAAACTCTCTATTGTTTTGATATTTAATTCGAGGAATCCCATGAGTTGACTTCAAGAAAGAGTTTGCTACTTACGATACTTTGATTTTGTCAATGCTATCCCATGTATCTGTCAATAGATTTTGATAGAGAATTTATTCAATCTAATACTTAGATTTTCTCTATGGTAAATTATCTATCCAATATATGATGTATTTGAATTCTTTTTCTTGCATCCCCGATGTTGTAATAGACATTCTAAACGTTCGATATGCTAGCTTGCTCTAAAAATAATGAATACATAACAATGATGCATAGCATATTTTTAATGAAATAATGTCATGTAAAATATTAATACAAAAAATATATTATTATTATACATTATTAATATCATTGAACAACTTTGGACATTTTGAATCTGTTCCGTAAAATGGTTCACCTTGTTCTCTCTTGATACTATAGCTATTGTCTTCTCTTAGTTCGTAATCTGTAGAATAATCATTATTCCATTTTGACTCATACACAGTTTTTATAGGTGTGTCATCGACAGGGTCAATATGCTTTTCGTCTTTGGTATTATTTGATTCATTGACTGTTTGATCAATGGCAGTCACGTTCGCTGGTACTTTGTTTTTCATCGATTCATCTTTATATTCCTTAGTGATATTTTCTGCCAATGCCCTTTTTATTTTTCTAGCAATTTCACTGTCTATTATCACACTATTTTTACACAGGTAACAGTTCCGGCATGTAGACAGGATATGGTTTATGATATTAGTAGAAGAGTAGGCCTTTCTTTTCGTCTTTGCTTTCATTTGAATGCTAATACCCGAAAGCTGACGATATGGTTTAACACTGGGTAACATGTTACCACAAGCACTAGCAAGAAGATACCCCTCTTTATCAACTACTATTTTTATGTTGGCGTTTTGTTTGAGTGAAATCATCTCCGTAGATCTCAATCTCGCATAGCCACCATCATAAGACTTGAATTTTTTTGATGCTCCAATGAAATTCAATTTCTTACTGTCATGACAATACACGCATACGTTTCCGATAGTGCTACCACTTTTACTTGTTTAATAGTTTAAAAACTTCTCGTTATCAGCATTCAATGCTACAATAACACTATCATGTGAACACACTTTCTTAAAATGCTTCATCTTCACTTTTTTAGAGATATTAGTTACGTGTTTATCGTTCCACTGTGTAAAAAATACTGCTTTAATACATGCAATAAACTAGGTAGTGTCGATAACTAGCCATAGAGCAATAACGGGAAAGCCACATTGTGTCTCTGGGAAAGCATAGAGTACAATTGTTAGAGCCATAAAAATATCTGTCGAGGAGGTATCATTAGCAATAACCTACTTCTAATAAAGCATATCAAGTCACCTGTTTACCGGGTACTAAATAACTACCGTTTTTACTCCCCCTAGCATTATATTGGCTTACACTGAAAAAAATTGAACGGAAAAAATATAAGAATTATTTATTTAACAGAAATCCTCGCTTTTTGAATGAACACTAAGTAAATAAAAAAATCACACGGAATAACACAACTGACTACCACAAACGCAGAAACTGAATTTTAAAATTAATAACAATTATTTATCTAACATAAAATTTTGCATTTTTTATGAAAACCAAGTAAAGAAAAAAATTAAACTTACTAAAACAATAGAGTCCCTCAAACCACGTCAAGCCATTTTGAAAGGTATAAGAATTATTTATCTAACAGAAATCCTCGCTTTTTGAATGAACACTAAGTAAAGAAAAAAATCACACAAAATAAAACAACAGAGTCTCTCAAACCCCGTCAAGCTATTTTAAAAGGTATAAGAATTATTTATTTAACAGAAATCCTCGCTTTTTTAATGAACAATGAGTAAAGAAAAAAATTGCACAGAATAAAACAACAGAGTTCCTCAAACCCCGTAAAGCTATTTAAAAAGATATAAGAATTATTTATTTAACAGAAATCCTCGCTTTAAATTGAACGGAAAAAATATAAGAATTATTTATTTAACAGAAATCCTCGCTTTTTGAACGAACACCATATAAAGACAAAATTACACGGAATAAAACAACAGAGTCCCTCAAACCCCGTAAAGCTATTTTAAAAGGTATAAGAATTATTTATTTAACAGATATCCTCGCTTTCAATTGAACGGAAAAATATAAGAATTATTTATTTAACAGAAATCCTCGCTTTTTGAACGAACACCATGTAAAGAAAAAATCACACGGAATAAAACAACAGAGTCCCTCAAACCCCGTAAAGCTATTTTAAAAGGTATAAGAATTATTTATTTAACAGAAATCCTCACTTTTTGAATGACCATCATCTGCTTTTCAAAATGTTCGTATTTGGAACTCTGTCAGTTAACACTAAGAAGTGAATTGGGTAATCCTCTGGCAATAACAAAAGGCTTAGCAGTGATTACGTGTCATTTTCGACCCATTGCTGGCGACAATTCAATCAGAGCAGAGTTGTGTAGATGGAAATTCTTATCGCAAATTGAGTTAGCTTAATGCAAATTAGATATAATTTTGACATTTCTACTATTGCTTGCGATACTGGGGCGAGATCACAGATACCTTTAAGCTACAGGCTATTAACCGGATTCCATATGTACCCACAGTATTTCCATACACCTATTAGCCCAGAAACCTGTCTGGTTGGCCCAGAAACTTGTCTGGTTGGCCCAGAAACCTGAATTCAAAGTATAATGCCATGTGAGGGAGCTCTGAATCTCTTTGAAAAGGTGCAGAGCTTCTATAGAATAACGTTGAAATTGCTATACAGGGTACGGAAATGGTACCTCTTACTCTACTCATTAATTAAAAAACGTTCACAAATAAAATAAAAAAAAAACAAGTTTTTTTTAACTGAAAGTAAGGAACGACGTTAAAACTTAAAACGAACAGAAATTATTCCGTATATGAAAGGGGCTGTCCCCTCCTCAACGCCTCGCTCTTTACGCTAAAGTTTGACTTTCTCACAACTCAATTTTTTTTAAACAATAAAATTTTGTTTTAATTGCAAATTTTTTAATTAACTTTAACGAAATTCACACCATCAGATTCAGCTTATCAACGAGCATTATTAAAGAAGCTTCAAACTCCTATCTGCAAAAATGTGGAATTTGGCATTTTTTATTAACTTTAACGAAAATTACACCATCACATTAAGCTTATCAGAAAACCCTATTAAAGAAGTTTCACGCCCCTATCTGCAAAAAGGTGGAAATTTGCATTTTTTGCTCTGGTGGGGGGGGGGGGCTGGAGGAGGGTGTTACTCGGGAGAATCTTTCCGTGGAGGATGTTTCTTTGGGATAAGGGACATTTCTATGAAGGGTGTGCCGGATTTCCAAGCATTATTTAAAAAACAATAAGAAATTAAATAAAAAAAATGGTTTCTTCAACTGAAAGTAAGAAGCAACATTAGAACTTAAAACGAACAAAAATTCTTACGTATATGAGGGGGTTCTCCGCAAAGTCAATACAACGCTCTTAACACTACATTTTTTCTTTGTGCTTTAAAAAGAGGTCTCTATTATAATTAAAAGGTCGTTGTGATTCAGGGATTTGATAAGTAATTTTTTTTTTAATTTTAATGTGAAGAGAGTGGTATTGACTAAGGGGAGAGCCCCCTCTTATATGTAATAACATATACGTAATAAACAAAACAATAAAAAAAAACAAGCGATAAGGCTCAATAGTAATCGAAACTTTTAAAAACGGAATTTTGATGTCAATAAATGTATCACAAGAATGGGCTTATAATGTTGATTCTAAATATATAAATTTTATTAAGTTTAGTATTACTCATCAAAGGTTTCGAGCCTGAGAATATTTACCTGATTTTTTAAATAGGGAGGAAACAGCTCCTACTAGGGAAAGAATCCCACCGTCAGATTTTTAATGAAAATCCCACCGTCGGATTTAACGTATCAGAAAACCCTATTACATAGGTTTCAAGCAAATATTTCGAAAACTCTGAAACTATATCTGCAACGTATTTTTGCCAGAAGAAAAATATAAGAATATAGAAGTTCGTTACATAAGTTAATTTGTAAATTAAGTCAGAACCAAATTTAGAGACAGCCATTTAGCAAAAGAAGAGTAAAATTTTTATGAAAATTTTTTTTACTGATTCAATGACGGTGAGCCAAAATAAAAGCTGCATTAACTAAAAAAACGATCAGAAATTAAATTAAAAAAGCAAGTTTTTTAAACAAAGTAAGGAACGAGATTGAAACTTAAAACGCACAGAAATTACTGCATATATGAAGGGGGTTGTCCCTCCTCAACGCCTCGCTCTTTACGCAAAAGTTTGACTCTGTATTAAAAATTTATTTTATAAAACAATAAAAAACTTTAGCGTAAAAAGCGAGGCGTTGAGGAGGGGACAGCCCCTTTCATATACGGAATAATTTCTGTTCATTTAAAGTTTTAATGTCGCTCCTTACTTTCAGTTTAAAAAACATGTTTTTTTTTATTTAATATTCTATAAGAATCCATACTTTGTGTAGCTATTTGTATGCTGGAGAAACTTTTACAACAATTTTTGATCCTGACACAAACAGTATTTTTTGTATTAATTTTATAGCTCCTGAAGTTGACCTGAAATATAAAACTTAATATCATTCCCAAAAGATTCTTTCTATGCTCTTTGACAACCTGGATACACTTACACTCTTTTTATTTATTTAAATTTTAAAAGCAGAAGTAGTAATTGTAGTAGCCCCAAAAGTTTCAACTTAATACCCCCAGTCGTTCTCGATATATTGCCGAGATGTCTTATTGGCAACCATATACACAATGCTTTTTGATTTAATTTAAAGCAAAATTTAGTCTTAAAGTATAATGGGCCAATTGCATTATTGGGGGGAGGGGGTTGGCAAACCCAATATCCCTAAGGCCATAGTTGCTGCACCGTTCTACTATGCTCAACAAAATGACTGTCTCAAAATTTTGACTGGATGTGTTTGGAAAATGAATGGGCTTGGGAGAAGGGTTGCTGGCCCTCCAATCTCTTTTTACTCTTAAAAAGGGCTCTAGAACTTTCAATTTTGAATCGAATTAGCTTCTTAAAAATTTCAATGATATTTCTAGCTATTATGGAGTTGCGCTGTCTATGATATTGCTTATATGCCCCTTTGAAAACCTGCATGCATACAGTTTTTTCGTATAATTAAAACTCCCCCTAAACGTTCCATAGAAGTTTCTTATTAATACCCTTTGAGTCATCTGTTACAGTAACTACAGTGGCAGTTTTAAAAGTATACACATAGTGCCTTCTGGTTAGTTCAAAATCCCCCAAAACTTACTCTTAAAGGTCTAACTTAATAATAGAAGTTACTCTTCTGATATTGCTTTGTCACTTTTGAAAGTCGACATGCTAACAGTTTCTTTTGATTTAGTTCATCATCCGCCTAAATATTCCTTAAAGGCTGTACCTTAATACCCTTAGCCTGTACAGTAGCAATAGTTGTAGCAGTATTAATATCAGTATGCACATAGCACCTTTCGTTTCTTCAACATCCCCTTTAACACACGTTGAAAGCTTCAGCTTAATATCATCAAACGTTCCTGGACCATTTCTGATGCGTCCACTTGACAACCTGTGTGGGCATAGTGTGCTTCAAATTAGCTCCATTTAGTTTCTATATGTCCCAAATTTTCACCTTAATATTCTTAGCTTTAAGAGTAGTGGAAGTAGTACTAACAGTAGCATTAATGGTAGTAGCCTAAGTTTTAGTAGCAGTAGTAGTAATAATAGTAAAAGTAATAGTAGTATGAGTAGAAGCAGTAGGATTAGGATGCAAATATTTTCTTTTGGTTTGTTCACTATCCCTCACAACAAGCACTGTTATTTTTAACTTCACACACCAAACTGTTCCTAAAATATAGCTGTTACACCCTTTTGACAACCTGCATACAGACAGTTTGTTGGGATTGAGCTCACCTCCCCCTCCCCTGAAAATTTCTTGAAAATTTAACCTATATACCCATAGGCATAGTTGTAATAGTAGCCACAGTAGTAGTATTTATATGACTAGTAATAGTGTTAACATTTTGCCTTTTGGTCAGTGGAATATCTCTCTCATCAAGTCCAAGAAGTTTCAACTTGATGCACTTAGCCGTAGCTATGACATTGCTGATATGTCATTTTGATAACCTCTATATTCATATACTTCTTGAACTTTTCATCTTAGTGCTCTTTGCCTTAGAAGTAGTTGCAATGGAAGTAGTAGTGTTCGCAGTAAATGAAGCAGTAACAGTAGTATTAGCAGTAGTGTGCACTTATTTCCTTTTGATGAGATAATCTTCCTCTTTAAGCATTCTCTGAAAGTTCCAACTTAATACCAGAATCAAGTCTTGAGATACTTTATTTTGACAATTTGCATGCACATTGCGTCTTTTGATTGAGGTCGAATTTCCCTTCAATACTGTAAATGAAGTAGTATTAGTAGTATTGGTAGCATGCAGATATTTGCTTTTTGATCATATCCCTTATCACATCCTGAATTTTCCAAATTAATATACTCATTTACTCCTTTGTTACATCCTTTTGACAATCCTAATGCACATAACATGTTCTAATTTAGTTCAACACTCCCCTAGACATACCCTGAAAGGCTCACGTGAATGCCCTTCGCCTTCTTGGAAAGTAAAGTTTCAACAAACATACTATGTGTAAACAATGAATGAATTGCCTAGCTTACAGCCCTTGTCCTGATAAGGACTGTGGGGAGGTTGACATCCCCAACGACATAATAACCTTTCAACATGGCTGAAGAAATAAACTTCTTAAAATTTTGATCAGATATGTTTAGGGCAATGATAGGCTTGGAGGGGGGGAGTGATTGCCCTCCAT
The DNA here is from genome assembly GCF_049724085.1 of Artemia sp. Qi Xiang Cuo. NCBI lineage: Eukaryota > Metazoa > Arthropoda > Branchiopoda > Anostraca > Artemiidae > Artemia > Artemia sp. Qi Xiang Cuo. The sequence goes on from NC_142807.1 coordinate 52,121,383, forward strand.
AAATGTTTAACTCTTAAAAAGGGCACTAAAACTTCCGACTTCCAATCAAATGAGCACCACGCGATTCAAAGATTATACGACCACCCGCTCCATAAAAATCTTATATGCTTTGAACTCTTGCCCATGGGTTCTGGGGGATGGTGCCCACCCTAAAGACATTGTTATATAATTTTTGGACTATTGGTAAAAAAATGAGCGTCTCAAAAGTTCAATTGAATGCGTTTCGGGAAAAGAGGATGTCAGGGAGAGGAGAGGGGATAGGCTAGTTGTTGTCCATCATGTTTGTCTCTTAAAAGGGAACTGGAATTATACATTACCAATCAAATGTGTCTCTTCTAAAGTTCACACGGCCACCCTTTCATTAAAACATTATACGGTCGTAGGGTATGAATTACAACCCTTACTCCTAGACTTGGGGGATTATGTCAACCCCAAAGGCCTTATTATATAATCTTTTGTATGCTCCATTTTTCTAGTGAAACTACGCTGAAGGAAAAATTTTTTCCCCAAAAAAAATTTGATTTAAAAAATTCAATGCACAACCGCCTCAAAAAAGTACCAAAATGAATCAAATACACCCCATCTAACCACTCTGACTGCGACTGAAAAGAAAATAAAGAAAAAAGAAGACGCATCAATGACTTTCATCTGGAAAAGTGATTTTCCTTGTTGCTTAAGAAGGAACACTGTAATTTAAAATATGATATGTAATTTAAAAGGAATTTTTGACTATGATGATTCTAATGGTTTTCATTCCGACACCTTTCGATCCGACATTTTTTGTGGATCTATAGAAAATTTTTGAAAATTCCTACATATTTATTTTCACAACCAACTTTTATCATTGAGATTAATGACAATTCTTCATCACTTGACAGTTTTTTAAATGACTTGACTTACTTGACTTAAAGCTCTTGCTCGGCAGCGTCGCCAGCGTAGAGGGAACCAGTCGTCAGTGCCGTCAGTCTTCTCCAGAGTGGTCGGTTCAGGGCGAGGGTTGTCACTTCAGCCGGGTTGATGTTTCTGGAGGCGAGCCGATTACGGATGACGTCCGCCCATCTGGTGCGTGGTCTTCCCCTAGGACGCCTCCAGCCGTTTGCAGCTGGGTCGAAATCGAAGATGAGCCGGGCGGGTGTTTGGGCAGGCAGACGGAGCAGATGACCATACCAACGCAGCGAGCGAGACTCAAGCTGCTCGGACAGGGGTGGGAGTTTGAAGGACTTGGGGATTTCTGAATTTCGTACCCTGTCGGGCCATCGGGAGCGTTCGATTTTTCGGAGGTGTTTCGTCTGGATGGCATCTGCCTTCAGCGTCTGTGTCTGAGTCAGCAACCAAGTCTCAGCAGAATAGAGCGTAATGCTGGCAACCGAAGCAGAGTATATTCGTGCTTTGGTGAGACGGCTGATCTGGGGTTTATGGAAGACTGTTTTTAGAAAGCGACCTAAGACAGAGTTTGCTTTTGCCGCTCTTGCTGATATTTCGGCATCTAGGCTTCCGTTTGAGCAGACAATTGAACCAAGTTTTTTAAATGCCGTTCTTTATTAAGTTGCCCCACCAAAATGCTGTCAATTTACCATCTCAACTCTATCACGAATATCTGACGTCATTCGTGTTTTATTTAATCTTGTGTATGGAGACGCAGCTTTTTTTCAAGAATTGTAGTTTATTCTATTATGTAATGTTTTTTACTCACAAAAAGTCCGTAAACTTTGCCATTTCCCTTCAAACGAGGCCTTAAACATCTCACTGTGCTGTTTCAGAAAAAAAATGAAATAATAAAAAATAAGAGAAGTCACTGCTACTGTCATTGTCACTGTTACTGTTACATGCAATTGTTACTGTTGCTGTCACTGTTACTGTTACAAGCGAAAAGGGATTTTATTTGTTGGGGTTGACGGCGGACTTCTTCTAAATGGGGTTTTTGGCTATGTTATTTTCAATGGTAAAGTCTTAATCAAGTCTGAATCCAAATGATCTGAATCATCCATTTTTTCCGTAAAAATTTGTTGACCTGTTATTTAAAGCCTGCATCACAGGCTTTAGAAGATCACAAGCCTCCATAACAGGCTCAGAGGTTTTAGAAAAGGTTTTTTTTTTACAATTGTTTTTTTTTTGTAATTTTAGATACAGCTATTTAATGTTCCAGTGTGTTTTCGAAAGATGAACCTAAAGAGGGATGATCAGCTGATAAAGGTTTCTTATAGAATTTTAGCTTAAACTATGGTTTAATATTTGACTAAAAAAGGCTTAAACAGCACATAATCATCGTGTAAAACGAGTTAAAATGGTACCAAGTCTCAGCCAAATTAGACTTATGCTCACTATAACTTTCATAATTTGGAGTATTTTGAGTAGCTGCAGTTAAAGCAGCTTTGAATTATTTTTGAAAATCCGCCTAATACAAAATATGGATGCTGAGAAACTCGACAAAACGGCCATATTTCTTCAGTTTTCAATTTACGAAGAATTCAATTTTAGTCTAGTTTTGGCCTGAAAAATATAACGGGGGAGGTTTTAAGCTATGGAAATACCCTCCCCTTTTGTCTGATGTTTCCTTAACGTGAACTGATGTTTTTAAGGGGAGGGGGTCGCTGAGGTCTGGCTCTACTCTTTCCTTGGGTGCCTTTGAACATAAAAAGCGTATATTTGGAGAAACGTATTAACGCGTGCACAAGGAAGCTGCACGATCTAATTTTGTAACATTTATACTAGTGTGAGACCACTGCCTTTGAACATGTAGTGAGAGGTAGATGGCATTGCATTTATCTGATCTTTTTCACTTAAGGGCTAGGCACACGTAGCTGATTTCGGGAACCGATTTCAGCATCAGTGGACAAACGATAGCGGTAAGCAAATTTTTTGAAGAAAATTTATTGCGCAAAATTTTCAAAACAAAAAATCATGGACACAAATAGTCAACTGGAGTTTATTAATAATTGCTTGATTTATCTAAGCTTAGTTCTCAGTTTAATTCTCAGCTCAGCAACGAAGTTTTTCGGCACCCCTCATAGAATATTTTTTCATATCCCTATTTTTTTTTGTGATGATCATGATGAATATAAGCGTTGATTTTATACATCGGTGCTGAAAACTAGAAAATTTTTCAAGCTCAAATCGACACCGATTTCTTTTAAAATCGGCGCTGATTTGGATATCAGTTTTTCGATACATTAGTTGCAGTGTTGCCAAAGCTTGAAAACAAAATGTACCACAAATTGCTCGAAAAATGTACCAAAGACGAAAAAAGTACCATATCCCAATTTTTTTTCTCATGTTATGCTTTTTGTAACACGTAGATCGTCGGTGACGTACAATACTATGTATGAGAATTTTGTGTAGGATATTTTCATTCACTTTCTTTCTCCATTCCTTCATTTTTATTTCTCTTCTAATAAAGTACATGTGCTCCCGACAGTACTCGATTAAATTGTTCTGAGCAACATGTATTACTGTAGTAACATTTTACTACAGGCCAAAAAAGGCCTGTAGTAAACGACCATTTATAGCACCGCCCTGGAATTGGTCCCAAATGACGATTTTAATGCAAATCAAGGGCTAAAATCAAATTTTAACCTTGTATTCCTACAGAATATTGCCCAAAAGCAGTTAATGGGACCTGGTTTTTCATTTAATAGTTTACTTACAAATCCTCCTTTTCCCTTTTATGAAGATCTCGATGAAGGGGAGGATCGCTCCTGTAGCCCTCCCCTAATATACGCTTGTGCCTACGAACAATACAGGAATTTTTTTTTTTAATTGAGACTGATCACAGAAGTGACTTTGGGGGCTATGGTCTAACACGTAATAGAGATTTTTATGTTGAAACAATATTTTCCCCAAAATGCCTTTAAAAGATCCTTCACTCACCTTGTAAGGTCAAGTTGGATATATCCCCATAAGTGGTACAATAGACACCATGTCTTTCACTATTTTTTAAATCACCTTAAACATCTAGATAACAGCATCTTTTATTTTTAAAACTTCAACTGGCTTTACAAACTTTCAGTTGTCTGAGGTTCCAACTACTCTATACTACAAAAACTATACAAAAAATGACCAAAAATATGACATTAAACATCACTATCTGAGTCGGAAGCCATGGCAGCACTTGCACTGGTAGATTTTCTTTACCCTTTTCTAGTATTCCACCAGTTGGGGTGTGTAACAGCTTGTTTAGCACCCAGAATAGGATTGAGAGTAGTAAAGCTGAGTTTATTTCTCATTTTTTTTTAAATTGACAGCTGAAAGGGCTCAAGCAGAAGAATCTCGCACAAGCAGAGGAATGTTGCATGATAAGCATTTTCATAATGAATTCACCCAAGAATGAAAAACTTTTGACTTTCGGACCATCACATCGTTCTAGTACTTTAAATCAGAAGTAAACCGGATCAGAATCTGCACATTTCTTGAGATCAGCGCAAAATGGCTGCCTTTTCCATTCTTTGGCAATGTTTTTCACACCAGTCTCCTTTGTCAAATTTGGAAACTGGACAAAAATTGGGTAATGCTTAAGCTTGAGTGGTCAGGAGACACAGCTATCTTTGGGTCCAGTCTGTTTAAGTTTTTAGCCGACGAGAATTTTTAGCTGAGAAACCTTTTCCTTATTTCGTTGCTTATTTCTATCATGTATTCGGTACACACTGTTTTGAAGGCAGTTGCAGCTGATAACGAAATTTTGTTGTTATAAATATAACCTCCACACGACTGCCACAGTTTACTTATTTCATGTCTCGAAAGTGCTGTGGGTCCCTCAGCTATACCAATAGTGTTTCATCGATGAAAGAACACAAACATTAGTACAATAATTCTGAATTGTACCAAATCGTACCATAATTTTGTAAAATGTATCGTATTTTGTTGGATTGTACTAAATTGTACCAGTACAGGTGAAATGTACCAAAATAGAACAATAAGAAATTAAATTATAGTTTTCCATGTAGAGTAAAAAGCGTACAAAGTGTAGTGAAAAACCAAACTCGTCCCCTGCCCCCCCTCCCTGATTATGTATAATACAATTATTTTTTTTTTTTGGCTAATAACAAGTTTATCAAAGTTGAAAGCAGCCATTAATATA